>NC_092346.1:83149917-83422630 GCF_963676685.1 Mytilus edulis | reverse complement strand
TATTTGTAACTTGACCTTTACAATCACTTCATTTGTGGTGTTTTATGTAATATCAGATACTGTAAATTCATTATTATTCATTGGATACCAATTTTCGTTGCTTTCGTGGTTACAGGTGAACCATGAAATTAAATGTTCAATAAAAAACAAATTTCCTGTAAGCTTATATGCAGACTTTGGCAAAACCACTAAATTAAACATCCACGAACATGCAAGTTTCTCGTAATCCATGAAAATTGGTACTTAGAAAATAAATGAATCCACAGTACCTTTATTATACCCCACGCAAAGAAGTTGCGGAGGGTATAATGTTTTTTACCCGTCCGTCCGTCAGTCCTTTTGTCAGTCCGTCCGTCCGTCCGTCAGTCCTGTTTCTTGTCATCGCAACTCCTCTCAACTACACAACAGAATTTCACGAAACCTTTTCAGATAATAAGGCAGACTATGTAGTTGTGCATATCGACGGGAAATTGCGATTCAATTTTTTTTTTTCTAGGAGTTACGCCACTTTGAACTTATTTACTTTAATGTACTACTGCAACAGTTTGTCATCGCAACTCCTCTCAAACCACACAACAGAATTTCACGAAACCTTTTCAGATAATAAGGACATACTATGTAGTTGTACATATCGACAGGAAATTGCGATTCAATTTTTTTTCTAGGAGTTACGCCCTTTGAACTTATTTACTTTAATGTATTACTGCAACAGTTTGTCATCGCAACTCCTCTCAAACCACACAACAGAATTTCACGAAACCTTTTCAGATAATAAGGACATACTATGTAGTTGTGCATATCGACGGGAAATTGCGATTCAATTTTTTTTCTAGGAGTTACGCCCTTTGAACTTATTTACTTTAATGTATTACTGCAACAGTTTGTCATCGCAACTCCTCTCAAACCACACAACAGAATTTCACGAAACCTTTTCAGATAATAAGGACATACTATGTAGTTGTGCATATCGACGGGAAATTGCGATTCAATTTTTTTTCTAGGAGTTACACCCCTTTGAACTTATTTACTTTAATGTACTACTGCAACAGTTTGTCATCGCAACTCCTCTTAAACCACACAACAGAATTTCACAAAACCTTTTCAGATAATAAGGACATACTATGTATATTGACAGGAAATTATTATTCAATATTTTTTCTTATACAATTTTTTTTTCTTGTACTTATTTAATTTCTCCAATGACAATGTGGGGACGTGGGGTATGTGAGCGTGCTCACTAAGGTTCTTTAATTTGTTAATATCCTAGTCCACAATTTGATATTGCACTTATTTATTATTCCCCACCTACAATAGTAGAGGGGCATTATGTTTTCTGGTCTGTGCGTCCATCAGTCTGTTCGCTCGCCTGTTCATTTGTCTGTTCGTCCGATCGTCCTGCTTCAGGTTAAAGTTTTTGGTCAATGTAGTTTTTGATGAAGTTGTAGTCCAACCAACTTGAAACTTAGTACACATGTTCCCTATGATATTATCTTTCTAATTTTAATGCCAAATTAGAGTTTTGACCCCATTTTCATGGTCCACTGAACATAGAAAATGATAGTTCAAGTTTCAGGTTTAAGTTTTTGGGCAAGGTAGTTTTGGATGAATTTGAAGTCCAATCCACTTGAAACTTAGTATACATGTTTCCTATGATATGATCTTTCTAATTTTAATGCCAAATTAGAGTGTTTACCCCAATTTCATGGTCCACTAAACATAGAAAATGATAGTGTGAGTGGGGTATCTGTGTACTATGGACACATTCTTGTTAATGATAATGTCATTTCATGTAAGTTAGTATATTAATGTATGTATTTATGTGTATTTAAAAAAATATCACTTATTATAGTTCATATCTGCAATTCTATTCATGAAAGTCAATTTCTTTATAGTATAACTTATCGTCGAATTTGAATATCAAAAATAAGACAACGCGTGACCGAACAACGCATGGATTAAACGAGTGCGCAGCACGAGTTTAATCCATAGCGCTGTTCGGTCACAAGTTGTCTTATTTTTTATATTCAAATACGGCGATTAGTTATTCTTTTTATTACATTGGCAAATGGCTTTTTTTTTTATGAAATTAATGTAAAAATGTAAGGAACTACATGTATATCTTTTTCCTACGCATTGACAATATTTGTTTTGATCCGACGTTATCGACGTCTTGACAACGCCTATTGTTGTACATGTATGACGTCAGAGAGTGAAATAACCATGTTTATTTCACATGTGAAATTATCAGTTTTTATTTAACTGGGAAATCAATGTAATTCATTGCAACCAATGTAATAATAATATTTATTATGCAGATATGGCTTGTGAAGAGTTAAAAAATACAGATCCAAACTGGGAGACAGAAGAGGCTATTGCTGAAGACTTAGATCTTCCAAAATGGTCTACTAAAAATGTTGTTAAACTTTTGGAAGAAGGTTGCACAATTCCGTTTATAGCAAGATATCGTAAAGAAATGACTGGAGGGATGGAAGTTGATAACCTCAGAGATATTCAGTCATCTTTAGAAGACCTCAGGTATTAATTTGATTTTGAATATATGTGTTCATGAATAATAATTCAGATCAATCTATAAACTGTAGGTGTATTGATAAAAATCTTTTAAAGAAGGGAAGTTACACCTATATATAGCTAGGACTATTATAATTAGTGTAGTAGTCCCATGTTACACACATCTATTTTTTGGCTATTTTTATTGCTACAAAAGTGTTGGACAATTAAACTGTATCAATATGTTTTCATTTAGAACAACTTGAATCATTAAAACAAAGCAAATACACAAAATGTACTTTAATGATGAAAATATATATTTTATTTCATATGTCAGTCTACAGAAAATTATTAGTGTACAGTATAATGGGTAACAAAACAGAAATATAATGAAAAACCTAGGTCCTCAATTATTATTGAATCTTTTCATCTTTAAGGGTAAAATTGCCCATATGTTCGTTTTAATAATTTCAGACATGTCCAGAATAAGATGGCTACTGTATTGAAAGCTATCAATAAACTAGGCAAGCTTACACAGGGATTAGAAAAATGCTTGAAGAATTCTAAAACAATAACAGAGGTCGATGATTTGGTAAGTTCAGGATAATTGAAAAGATATATATGTAAAATTTTATTACTTGTATATACTTTTTGTAAGGAACTTTATACAGCACATTACAGAGTTATGATAATTTGGCTCTGGAATCATGAAGTTTAACTTTTGAGCATGTATTCAGTTACTGCATGAATTTTTTGATACATTATTGTTAACCCCCAGCTTTTTGAATCCGAATGTTTTACCAGTATTGTAATGAGTATATTGATTAGATGTCTGTCAATTCATCTGCTGTCCTTTCATCTCACTTTTGTATCCATTACTGCTCTTGAACAATAATGCTAATTCATGTTATATGCTTAACATGCTTAAGTCCTATCTACTATGTATATTTTTTTTCATCACTACATCAAGTACACAATTCTTTCAATCTATCCACAATGACTATTTATTTAGTTATTCTCAATAACTCTATAATTATTTTGTTATTTTACACTTTTATATTTTTAGTATGCCCCTTTCAAACCTGGACATAAAGGTACACTAGCAGAAAGAGCTAGAGCTCTCAATTTAGAACCCCTAGCTATAACATTCCTTGAAAGGCCCTGGGAAGGTAAACTTGAGCAGTATGTGGATCCAAATGTTAAAGGTATGTCAAATTATATATAAAGAAAAAAGAGAGATAAAAAACATAATATGGTAACATACTTTTGAACACTTGAATGTCCTGTAATATTAAACTGTGTTTTTTTGAAAGAAAAGTTAAAAAAAAATCAGATTTCAGTTGGAATTTTTTTTCTCTAATGCAGTAAGCCAACACATTTTTATGGTATTAGATTCTACATTTATTTTTAGATTTTTTGTTTATTAATTTGTGATATGTTGATGGACGTGATGTATTTTTGACTATTGATTACCAAAGTTTTTTGTTATTAATGCTCTTGTAATAACATGTCTGAAAAAAAAATAATTATAGCATTCATTTTCTGTTCAATCTGTGTAATTGTTTTCTTCTTTTATCCACTGATTTTTTGCATTGATTTCATACACGTAAACATTGAAATTTCATACATATTTATACGGATACTATACATTTAAAAGTGTTTTTTTTCTAAAATTCTGTTTTAAAATAGCATTAGTATATAAAAAAAGATTATGTAATTCCTAAATGATATGTATGTATACCCCTAAGAAGAATTTATATCACTCTTTATATAAAAAAACATCTATATAATTCAGGTTTACAGAAGTTGTCAGATGTAGAAACTGGTGTTAAGCATATACTAGCAGATATCATACATAAGCATAAAGATAGCATGGATTTTATAAGAGGGTGGTTAGTATTGTCTTATTTTTCTCTTCTGAGTGTCCCTTAGGGATAAGAATAGAAAAATGTTGATTGGTTGCTAAGATTTTTTAATTTTCTCCAAGTAATTTTCATACCAAAGCCGAAAACAATAGAGGGACTTTTCTTCTCAATTATCAGTTTTCCTTTTCTTGATGATGATTCATTGGGTACATTTATCTAGTTTACATTTATTTTACCGTTAGGTCAATTGGTTTGATTTTTTAATGTTCATATGTCTCAAATTTCAATGAACTTGGGAATTTTTCTTTCGCCATAAAAATATGACAAAATGCTAATTGAGCAATTTAGGGCATCTTGGCCATCAAATTTTCTGTTTCTTGACAATTTCTTTTCAGCCAAAAACTATACCTTTACCAAGCTTGGTTTGGTAATGCCCCAAATACTGCTGAATTGTCGTCAAAATTCACATTACAGCAGCTATAGATAGACTAAGACTAAAGGATTAAAAAAAATGTGGTTTAAAGATTTTATGTCTATCTTTTACCAAAATAAGTTTGATAATGCCCCATGGAGTACCGTAAGAAAAATCTTATTGAAGTTCCGAGACCACAATTGTCGTCCCTTGATTTTCGTTGTTCATGAATATAGTCCCTAGTGTTGACAGTGGGTTACTTGCCATTAATTTTTATACCCCTTCCAAATTTGTTCCTCCATGTTTAATGCCTCAAATTGCAAGTAGGGGTGAAATTACACTAAATAAATTTGGGTCCAGAATTTTAAAGGAAAGTAGTAATTTGGTCCAGGTGAAAAAGGTTCAAAATTAGCACTTCGGAAGCTGTCAAAAGATTTCAAGACGCCCCAAACATGAAATTGTCCATATTTTGAGTTAGAGCCGATGAAGTTTTCTATAATTTTGATATAATTTGTCCCAAAAGTAGTACAACACACTGTAAAAATTTCTTTGAGAAAGCGCAGGTGTGATTTTTTTTATTTTCATTTATGTTCTAAAAGAAATGCACTACGAAATAATTGTGGTCTCGGACCTGAAGCTTTTCATTATTTGATTAATAATTTTGAAAAAAAGACAGAATATAAGTTTTTGGCCTCTTTAAAGATACAAGCATGATGCTTATGCAATTAAATGATTTGTAGCTTTACTATTGTAGTTATAATAAAGATAAGCTAGTTATGATAAAGAGGCAAAAATATGATAAAAGATTATATATTCATTTTAGGATATAGAATTTTTTATTAACCGCCAATAGTTATGTATATTTATCTAAAAATGTTTCAAAGTAAACAGATTTTTTTAAATGTTCTTTCCAATAGGTCAAAATACAGGGATATTAAGCTTGTCACTTCTGAATGCAAACCAAAAAAGTCTGGAAAAAATGAAGACTCAAAGACAGTTAAAAATGCAGAAATGAAAAAAGTCGTAAAAAAGGAAGTGAACATCAAGGAAGAAAGTAGACATAAATATGAACAGTATTTCAACTCTAATTTTAATGTCTGTTATATAAAACCACATCAGGTAACTATTTTTTTATTTAACATATGAAACCTCAAATGGTTAAAATAATGGGTTGCATAAAACCTTAATTAGAAACCCTGATTAATTTGCCTGTTACATATGTTCTCACCAGGCAACTTTATGTCTTTTAAAACATCATCAAGAAATTGTCTTTATTGTCTGTCTGTCTGTCTGTCTGTCTGTCTGTCTGTCTGTCTGTCTGTCTGTCTGTCTGTCTGTCTGTCGATCTGTCTGTCTGTCCGCCAGTCGGTCAGTCAGTCGGTCGGTTACAGTTTTTTGTCAAGGTAGTTTGTCATGTTTGTAATGAAAGTGAAGTCCAATCAACTTGAAACTTAGTGCACATGTTCCCTATAATATGATCTTTCTGATTTTAATACTAATGGAGCATACTTGTACTATGGACACACTCTTGTCTTATTTCTTAACATCCAGTAGAAAAAAAAATCAATAATTTATGACTTATATAATTTATGTTTGCATGTCATTTAAATTCTCACTAGTTAGTTTATTTGTTTGCTAAAGTGACTGTTCTCATTTCTTATCTGCACCATAACATTACATCAGCCAACTTTAATTTATTTGTTTTTGGAGATGTGTATGATAGCTAACCAAGTTTAAAAAGTGTCAGCTATCCATATGAGTTTGATTCAAGTGGTAGTGAGCAATAATATGCCATTGTATGGCCTTCAACAATGCGAAAAACCCAATCAGTATAATAGGCTATTAAAACCCTAATCATAAAAATGTGAAACTATTTAAATTATAAAACTAACTACATTTACCTTATTTATAACTAAACAATTTACAAGAAAACAAATATGAGTATCAATGAACCAACAACAACCACTGTAACACAGGCTCATGACTTCGAAAAAATGTTGCAGGGTTTAAATGTCATATTTTCTAACTAACCAATCACATTCAAGTATTTGTATACAAATCATAATGGAATACTATTATTTTGTCAGTGATATCCCTTTACATTTCAGGTGCTAGCAATTAATCGAGGTGAACACAACAAATTTTTGACAGTTAAAATAGATGTACCAGATAAAGTAAAATCAATGTATGAGAGACAATGCAGTCAGAATTTTATTAACAGAGCTCATCAAGGAACATATGCTATGAACATTATTACCCAGGCAATCAGTGATGCATATGATAGATTGGCACATCCTCAAATGATCCGATTGATCAGGTTAATACATAAATATTACCATCTTTTGATACTTTCCTGGAAAACAATTGTTCTGTGACCTAGTTTATGTGTCAAACAGCAAACTGAAAATTGTTTACTAATCCTGGTCATGGGAATTCATGAACATGGCAATGTTAAAGGATTTTAAGGTATAATGGAATAAGGATCTCCTTTAAAGTACAAATTAAAACTCTTTAGATTTATATGTTTGAAAAAAATGTACAAAAATAATATTTTTATTTTGAAAATAAAAAGATATGGCATGATCATGATGATTGCTGAGGGAAAACTCTCCATCAGAGTCTAAATGACATAGAAATAACTATAGGTCACTGTACAGCCTTTAACAAAGGGAAAACTCATAAAGCATAGTAAACTATAAGAGGACCAAAATAACAAATATAAATCAGTTCATACAAGAAAACTAATAGCCTGATTTATGAACAAAACAATAATTGCTCAATATACAGATAATGTATATGCATTGTGGGGACATCGGAATCTGTTCTTCTTTATTATAACAAAGCTAACTATAAATCCATACACATTTGAAATGATTGTAGATATAACTTGTTTTCTCCTTAGGTCTGAATTGACAAAAAAGGCTGAAAAAGCATCAATTGAGGTATTTGCTACCAATCTAAAGAATTTACTTCTAGCTTCACCTGTCAAGGGAAAGTGCATTCTGGGATTAGATCCAGGATTCAAAAATGGCTGTAAAGTAGCAGTAATAACAGCAACAGGTACACATATTTTATTTCTTCAAATATGAACTCTATTTGTGTTGAATAGAAATATGTGTAGATTTACAAAGAGTTCTTAATTTTCTGTCAGAATAAAATACTAATTCATTAATTAGTTGAACACATGTGCTATACATGGCCAGTATTTGTTGGTATTGTCAACTTGACCTGTAAATCTCTTTTTTACTTGATGTGTCATTGGGTTTCTTTATAATTTATGTATACCCCCAAGTCTCCTTTTGTTCATGGATCAATGACAAGAAATATGTTGTCATTTATACCAAATGAGTATTTCAGTAGTTTGATAGGCCTATGCATGAGAGTTTTTTATGTTTCAGTATACCAAAAAAAACAATAATCAGAAATGAATGGTAAGAATATATTGATTACACTGCACCTGATTTATACTAACCACAATCTTTATTTTGCAATTAGCTGACATATTCACTAGCTACTCATTTTGAAAGAATGAATTCATACTTGTTCAGTCCATTGCCTGATTGGTATTCTGAAAGATAAAACTGCTACAGGCATTTGGCTTGTATAAAATTCAATATGCCTGACAATGGTGCATTTTATAGTGTACTGCAAGCAAGAAATACAATAAAAACTTGATTATGTGATGTTTTTTTTTACATTTTGCCATGTTTGTTCTTGCCACTTTTATTCCTTTTCAAATTCATTTACCTAATCCTCATTAATGATTATTATGCAATTTTGATAAAAATTCTGATTAACATTAAAATAAAATTAAAATAAAATGCATCATTATTAAAAAATTACTTCTTTCTTTTCAGCATTACATAAGACTAAAATGCAAATGTAAACAGTTCTTTTGAGTGAAATGATGATAATCCAGGTCCCTAAGTTGTAAATCAGTGATCTTTCAGTGGTTACATGACTACCTGTAGGTTGCAATTGCAACCAAAGGGAGAACCTATAGTGTTAAGCAGTTAAAATTGGAATAAGACTTTTAAAAAATGTCTGGCTGGCTCAAATATTTTTTGGATGACCTGACCTACACCCTGTAAAATGTATGTCAAATTTCCAAATTTCAATCAAACTTTTTTATATTTGAAACGTTGCTTTCATGTTACACATTGTGTCCAAATTACCCATAATTTGCCTGATTTTGACTAAGGCTGGGGATAAATTTCTCATCTATGTTCATATCTGTAGATATAGTTTTTTGACACCCTGCAGGAAATTGTACACCCTTCGGTATGCCTCAGAGTATACTGGGGTACTTATGCAGATATGAACAAAGATACAAATGTAACTTATTATATCATAATATTAAAAAGGGGTGGAAATGATAAAATGTTCCTTTTTATATTCCAGGCCAGATTGTTCACACTGAGATAGTTTATATTCATGATTATAAAAGTAACAAGTATGATGAGAAAATGAAAATTTTACAGATGATCAAACAATATGGGTAAGCTTGATGTAGAAAATAATTTTATCTGTGTTTAGGTAAAGATTGCATGAAATGCAATCAAAACCTTATGGGACTGACTTGATATCTAAATCTTCCAAGGCTTATCACTACCTTTTTTGATACACAAAATATAGTGCATTGATCATAACATTCTATGCATCCTATCCATGAACATATCCAGAAATATTTTGATGTAATATATGCTCAGATATTCAAGACACAAAATGATGTTAAACTTGTCAAGAAAATTACAATGTAGGAATCTAATATCTGTTCTAAAAATATAAATGATGTCATTGTTAAATTCATCTTAAAAAAAATGGAGTTATCTTCCTTTGTCTAGAATTGCTGTTAAATCAACTACAACCAATGCAATATTCAAGTTTACTTCCCACTATTAGATTGAAGCAATCTTTACCCTCAGTGCTTACAAGTACTTTGATTAGATTCAGGAGATAACTGAATTGTATTTAAAGCTTGGCCTTCGTAAAACGTAGATTTTACTATCGCAAATTGAGTTTACCTAGCATAGCCTAGCGTCTTTGTTTAATAATGTAATTAATGATTTCTGAAATTTTTCAAAACAGATTATTTTATTTCAAAATGTTCCTGATTATTATTCAGTATTTGTTGTTGCTTAAATAATGAAGTCAAAACGTGGAAATCTGTTTTATATTCTTCCAATGGTAAATTTATTCTGTTTATAATCCTCAGGCTTGTAAATTTTGATAAATGTGGGTTATGTTTCTACGCACAGTTGAAAGACATCAGGGCTCACGCTACCAGGCGACTTGGGTGAAGAAGTCGCTTTCCTGACCGTCACTTCGCTTTACCCGACCCCCAAAAGCGAAAACAATTCGCCCGGATGTTAACGATACTTCCTTTCAGTCGCTTTGGCATCGGACATTTTCAATTTTTTCCAAGTTGATAAAACATCAATTTTTATGCCCCACCTACGATAGTAGATGGGGCATTATGTTTTCTGGTCTGTGCCTCCGTTCGTCCGTTCGTCCGTTCGTTCGTTCGTTCGTTCGTTCGTTCGTTCGTTCGTTCGTTCGTTCATTCGTTCGTTCGTTCGTTCATTCGTTCGTCCCGCTTCAGGTTAAAGTTTTTGGTCAAGGTAGTTTTTGATGAAGCTGAAGTCCAATCAACTTGAAACTTAGTACACTTGTTGTTTATGATATGTGCTTTCTAATTTTAAAGCCAAATTAGACTTTTGACCCCAATTTCATGGTCTACTGAACATAGAAATGAAAGTGCGAGTTTCAGGTTAAAGTTTTTGGTCAAGGTAGTTCTTGATGAAGCTGAAGTCCAATCAACTTGAAACTTAGTACACTTGTTGCTTATAACATGATCTTTCTAATTTTAATGCCAAATTAGACTTTTGACCCCAATTTCATGGTCTACTGAACATAGAAAATGAAAGTGAGAGTTTCGGGTTAAAGTTTTTGGTCAAGTAGTTTTTGATGAAGTTGAAGACCAAACAACTTGAAACTTAGTACACATGTTCCATATGGTATGATCTTTCTAAATTTATTGCAAATTTAGATTTTTATGCCCCACCTACGATAGTAGAGGGGCATTATGTTTTCTGGTCTGTGCGTCCGTTCGTTCGTTCGTCCGTCTGTCCCGCTTCAGGTTAAAGTTTTTGGTCGAGGTAGTTTTTGATGAAGTTGAAGTCCAATCGACTTCAAACTTGGTACACATGTTCCCTATGATATGATCTTTCTAATTTTAATGCCAAATTAGAGATTTTACCCCAATTTCACGGTCCACTGAACATAGAAAATGATAGTGCGAGTGGGGCATTCGTGTACTGAGGACACATTCTTGTTTATCCAATTTCACGGTCCATTGAACATGAAAATTGATAGTGCAAGTGGGGCATCTGTGTACTTAGGACACATTCTTGTTAATTGATAATTAAAGAAATTCAGACATAAACAATTAATCTTCTTAAGAAAAGAGATTGAAGCATTGTCTTTACAGTGTGTAGCAGGTTGTTTAATTAAAAGACAACTTTTTATGACTTCATGAACTTCCGTAACTTCAGGTGCTTGATACTCAAAAACGTACATCAACCTAACTTTTGGGGGGCAAAATAAGTTTGTAACTTCATGTAAAAATGTCTCCAGTAAATTTCAATCCATTTATTGCATTAAAAACGTCATTTTCCTTTCCAAACATCATTTATTTTTCTAAATTTTCTTGCATTCGTCTGCCATTGACCGTTTCTAACTACGGATCAGAACCGGACCAGCTATGACCGAAATCCGTATTTTTACAATAATAACTACAGAGGCATGGATGGAACAGCTCACAGAAGAATATAAACCCCAAAAGGGAAAATTATTCATTCCACACACATTAACAGACTTTTGGTTACATCCAATTGATTAGTGTATATAATTCCATATAATTTATATGAATTGTTTCAAAATATTGATTTAACTCTGAGACTATTATACTAATGCAATTTATTATGGCCCAGCTTAACTTTGCATATATTTTTTTATGAGAAACACTGAATTTCATACATAAGATAGTTTTTAATTAAATTGTAATTAATATATACACAATGTATCATAATTTCTTTACCTTTTTGACATAAAAAAATAATCTTTTTAGTGCTAGATATTTAGTTGGTAGTTTCTCACAAGAACCTAAACTTCACCAACTTTGAATTTGAACTGTTACTGTAATTGTATACTCAGATATGAATTGAACAATATAAAAAGAACATTATTTACATATGCCCCTTTATACTATAGTAAAATCCAAGCATTGTAGCGCAGCATGCGTAGGAGCACTTCTCTTTCAAATCTCACCACTTCTCCCTATCAGTTTCAGAAAGAGAAGTCACTTCTCCCTATGATTCTGAAGTAGTGTGAGCCCTGGACATGTATTGAATGTTATTGGTCAGTTACAATTTCCATTCTCAATTTTATAATGATTTTTTGCAGGTGTGAGATATTTGCCATCGGAAATGGAGTCGCTTGTAGAGAGTCAGAAACTTATGTTTCTAACCTGATTAAAGAGGAATACCTGAAGATGAATTACTGGTAAACTGTTTAATCATACTTATCTGTTTATCTTTAATTTTGATGTATAAGGTAAATATGAAAGAACTAGACTATTTATAGATTTTAATGGAAATGAATTTTAAAATTAAGTTATTCAAGGATTTTTGTCGAGCCTTCGACTTTTGTTGAAAAAGCGAGACTAAGCGATCCTACATTCACTCTGTGGTTAAAGTTTTTGAAATTTTAATAACTTTCTTAAACTATACTGGATTACTTCCAAACGTGGACAGAAGTTTGTTTATGATCATAAGATAGTATCAAGAAGTAAATTTTGTAAAAATAAAATTCCCATTTTTTCCATATTTTACTTATAAATGAACTTAGTTTTCTGTGGGGAAACATTACATTCACTCTGTGGTTAAAGTTTTTAAAATTTTAATAACTTTCTTAAACTATCCTGGGTTTGTACCAAACTTGGACAGAAGCTTGTTTATGATCAAAAGATAATAAACAGAAGTAAATTTTGTAAACCAATTAATCCGTTTTTTACGTATTTTACTTTTAAATGGACTTAGATTTTCTGCCAGGAAACAACACATTCACTCTGTGGTTAAATTTTTAAAAATTTAATAAATTTCTTATACTACTTTTAATTTGTACCAAACTTAGACAGAAGCTTGTTTATGATCAAAAGCTAGTATTTAGAAGGAAATTTTGTTAATATTTTGTACCTGTGTATCTGTATTTTACTTATAAATGGACTTAGTTTTTTCTTCCAGTTAACATTACATACAGTCTGCAGTTAAAGTTTTTAAACATTTATTAGATTCATAAACTATCCTGAATTTTTACCAAACTTGGACAGAAGCTTCTGACAATCAAAAGATAGTATCAAGAGGAATATTTTAATTGATTTTTTTCCTCATTTTTGTTGAGCCTGTGATTTTCAGCAAAAGTAGGCGTCTGAGACCCCTTACAATTTTTTTTTTATAATTTTCTTAAATGTGATAAGGAGACATTACAATATTTGCTGTAAAACAACCTTTGATCAACATCATTGTTAATTGCTAATTATTTTTTGATGGAACTGATTCACATTACATTTCTCAATGAATTATGGGTAGTATGCCATAAGTAATGATGAAATTTCTCTCAAATATTGTTACAAGTGTCATTCTCACACTAACTTGTTGGTGCCATGATTACACTGCCATGAAATGTTTATGATGAACTATTACAGTGTGGTAGATGAGAGTGGAGCATCCATATACAGTGTGTCTGATCAAGCCAAGAAGGAATTACCTACTTTAGATCCTTCACTTAGAGGGGCAGGTAAAAATTCACAATATTTATCAGAAATTGCTACTTTCTGTTTTGATATGAAAGCATATTGGTAAATGTACAGACAACAACTTTAGGTTGCACTTTGTAAAAAATACAGTTGTTTCACAAGCCACAACTCTTTTGGGGATATATTCAATATTCATAGACATTCGTTTTGTTTACCTGCTGATTCCCAGATATGATCTCTTCATTTCATTTCATAGAGGCTTAACTTGGGAATTTAACCAGTATGATATACATGGAGAGCAGCCAGATTAAATTCTGAGAAAGACCCAAAGTGAAGGGAGGGGTATTGCAGCAGAATTTTACTATAAGTTTAAACTCTTAAAAGTTCAAGGCATATACATGTAAATGAAAATTTGGCACACAGCCCTATATATACGAAAATATAACATTTTGAGTGATAGTTCTTTTATATATCATTTTATAACTACTACAGATGGATTTTTTTAGGTTGAGGTAAATCCATCGGTATACAAAGTTAGTTAGTTTATTAGATTATTTCTTTCCATATGTTTTTGTATGTAATGGGGTCCATTAGTAGTCAATAATCATATGATTTAATTGATTACATTTCAGTATCAATAGCAAGAAGATTATTAGACCCTCTAGCAGAACTTGTAAAAATAGAGCCCAAACACATAGGTGTAGGACAGTACCAGGTATGATTATTTTTAGTTATTGAAGGGGTTTCTAGTCTATTAATTAGAATTCAAAGATTTTTTTCATTTTTTGCTAACATGTAGTTTTTATTATGTTATTAACAAAACTGTTTTCATTAGGCCACACCAATTTGATTCCTTGTTCAACGGACCTGCCTGCACCTATTTTTTTCAAAACAGAATTTTTTTATTTTTATTTTTTTTATATTCCCGCTTCTCGCATCCGGAAATGTAATCATGTCCATTTCCCGCACCGTTTCTTTTTGTAAATATTATAAAAAGATGTCAACATTTGTTTTTAAAATCACAGTCTAACCTGTATATATACCGATTTTAAACATAAAAGCACTCCACCACACTTTGTAAATATCTGTGAGAATATTTGTTTTAGCATGGAACCTATTTATCCAAAGCGGGAGTGCTCCGATATAAATTTATATTGGAAATACCAGTAAAGAACATAAAGTATATTCCCTATCAAAAAAAAATTTTGTTGTTAGAATAAAGTACAAAGAACTTCTGAAGGATTTGCCTTCAACTGCAATTATATTGTATGCTGGCGAAACAAAACTATCCATAACCGCTGCATGTTTATGCACCTGTCCAGATTGATTGAGGGGCCTGTCATTCAGCAGTTATCGTTTGTTGATGTTGTTCATTCATATTTTCCCGTTTGGATATACATGATATATAAATTAGATCGTTGGTTTTCCTGTTCGAATTGTGTACGCTAATAATTTTGGGGTCCTTTATAGCCTGCTGTTTGGTCTGTATCAAAGCCCTGTGTAAAAGGCTGTACTTTGACCTGTGTTTGTTATTATCAGGTTGAGAACAACCCTCCCTCAGACAAGGGGTCATTTTACTGATGTAGAAAAGAAAATAGAAATACCAAGGATTTGTATAGTTCTTCTGTACAAAATCTTTGAAAACTTAGAATTTTGTACTCAAAAAGAGGAGATTTACATCATATTTTAAACAACTTTTTCTAAAAGAAGGGTCCACTTATTTTGAATAATATTAAACTGTTAAAGTGAATGTGTTAACATGGTTAAAGTCCAGGAATATTACAAAATTCTTGGACATGTTTTGACCATTTAATACCAGATAGATATATAGTTCTTTTAGAAAATATGAGCCCTTTTGTACAAACAAATATATTATAACTTATATTGATCCCTCATAAAACATGTAAAAGGGATATTTATAACATTAACATGATTAAGGGGTTGTCCCCAAACTGATTATGACTTGGATGGAGAATTGTCTCATTGTCAGTCACACATACATAGACCAGATTTAATTATTTCTTGGTGAACAGGGAAAAAATACTTTAGAAATTAAAGAAATGTCAAAGTACAAGTGATAAATTAAGCTTTAATATTGTCAAAACCTACTATTTTATGTTTACAAAAAAAAATTATAATCGCTCGCCTTTACTTTTCAAGCTTCGCCTCAAAAATTTGCAAATTAAATATTTTTTTATTAAAATTATCAAATCGCTCGCTCGCCCCAAATTTTGGAGTCCAAAAATCAGTAGAACAAGAAATTAAATTGGTGTGGACCAAGTTAGAGATGATAAAAATCCTTGATCTAGTTTTCAACTAACCATTTGATCAGTCATGTTAAGAAAATAAAGAGGACTATAAGTATTTAATTAACAGACGATGAATAATTTGATTATAAACTTATTTATAACCAGCATGACATGCCAGAGAACCAATTGAAGCTGTCATTAGATTCAGTGGTGGAAGAATGTGTCAGTTTTGTAGGAGTAGATGTTAATACTGGGAGTGAGAGTTTACTCAGGTAATATTTAAAATGTTGTGAACTTAAAATATATGAATGATATTTAGAAAACTAACTATTCAAGTTAAAAGAACAAAGATGAGATAGGTCATTGTATATGTTGGACTCGGAGGTGCGATGGGGACTCAGAAGTGTGATGGTCTGCGCCGAGGTGTGATGGTCCTTTTGCTGATGTGCAATGGTCTATAAGACATGTGATGGCTAGTTTCAAATTCAAAGATGTTAAATTATGATGAGAGCTTGATTTGCTTATAAATTTTTATCTAAATACCAAACATTCAACATTTTCTCCATTTGCAGTAAAAGCAGGGTTTTACCAATGTTATTTCAACTGATCCGGCGGAGCTTATGTTTTAATTTGCATAAGGACAGTCTATTTGAAGATGTGCGTGATAAGGATGATTGCTGTTATAATTTTTATTGAATTCTAATCATGTATCAGTGTCATCAAAAGCACATTATGGAAATGTCTTCACAGTCTGAACCGAAAAGTTAAAAATACACCATATGAGTTGGCCACAGAAGATAACAATACAACTAAAAGTAAAAAATGTATAGCTGATACTTTTAATAACTTTTTCACTTCCTGTGCGGAAAAACTAAGAGAACAAGGAAGTTATACACCTGTTAACAAAGCAGATTTTAGTAATCTTAGTAAATTTGTTAAAAATAAATTACATAAACATGAAAAATTTTCTATACCACCAGTGAATATGAATGAGCTATTTAATGAATTAGCAAAACTTGATATAAATAAAGCATCTGGTATGGATAATATTGGTCCAAAAATCCTAAGATTAAGTGCCCCTTTTATTGCATCACCTCTCACATATATATTTAACAGAATGATAGATACTGGTATATATCCTTCATTACTGAAGAATGCTAAGGTAACACCAGTTTTCAAGGATGGTGACAAGCTTTTAGCAACAAATTACAGACCTATATCTGTTCTTCCAACTTTATCAAAATTAATAGAAAAACATGTTTCTAATAAAATGTACAAATATTTATCTAAACTTAAACTTTTACACCCTACACAATCTGGTTTCAGGCCGCAGCATTCTTGTCAAACTGCACTTATCAATATCATTGACAAATGGTTGCAAGAAATGAATGATGGTAATTTAAATCTAGCAATTTTATTAGATTTTAAAAAAGCTTTTGATTTGGTAGATCATGATATTCTTTGTTTAAAGCTTGAAATTTATGGATTTAGTGAGGCTACTGTTAGTTTTTTTAAGTCATACCTCAATAACAGAAAACAGCAGGTAAACATTTGTAATGTTTATTCTGAACAACAACATATAAAATTTGGTGTCCCCCAAGGTTCTATACTTGGTCCCCTATTGTTTGTACTATTTATAAACGACCTTCCCTTATGTATTGAAAATTGTGAAACAGACCTATATGCTGATGACACCACTCTTCATAAATCTGGGAAAAACATAGAAAACATACATGATGATGTTCAAGAAGATTTATACAGGGTTGAAGAGTGGTGTAAAATGAACAACATGTTCATTAATGCAAATAAAACAAAATGTTTGGTTACTGGAACAAAACAGAAACTATCAATTCAGACTTATCAACCAAACTTGATAATAAATTCAAAAGTCTTACAAAATTCTTCATGTGAAAAATTATTAGGTGTTAAAATTGACAGCACACTTAACTGGAAAAATCAAATTGACCAAGTTTGTGCTAATATATCATCCAGAATATACCTTCTTTCTAAAATAAAGAAGTTTTTAGATATAAATGCAAGGAAAACATATTACAATGGGTATATTCTTCCCTTAATTGACTACTGCTGTATTATTTGGGGTGAATGTAAAAATGAAGGGAAAACAAGAATTTTAAAACTCCAAAAAAGAGCAGCAAGATTAATTCTAGATGCAGATCCTTTATCCCCCTCAGCCCCCTTATTTAAAAAACTTGGGTGGATGACAGTTGACAATAGAATAAATTACCACAAATATTTACTTCTATATAAATGTATGCGTATGGAAGCACCAATGTACCTAGTTCAAAAGTTTAAACTGAAATCAGATAATAATCCTTACTCCTTAAGAGGTGTCACTCAAGGTAATCTGATAGTTCCTAAGCCAAAAGCTGAACTATTTAAGAAATCCTTTGCTTATTCTGGATCAGTATTATGGAATGGACTACCACACAAAATGCGTAAGGCTCAAAACACTTTTACTTTTAAGCAAAGTATCAAGAAGTACCTAACACAATCCTGATAAGAAATATTTGCTACAATCATGACAATGCATTTGTAATGTATATTTTTTTTTATTTTCATTTGATTTTTTTGACTACATGTATACTTCTTAAACAGCATTATATCTTATGTTAATAACAATACATTGAACTACATGACTGTAAATTAACTATGTGTAAATATCTGTTTTGATTGTATTGTAATTTGTATGTGAGGGCCTCAGGGAAGATTAGTTGATTGTAACTAACTGAGTTTACCCTCTTTAAATAAAGAATTTATTATTATTATTATTATACAAAAGAACTGAGTGTATGATATGAGACGAATAACTGGACACTACATTGATGAGTTTATCCCAAAACTCTTGTCTATAGATGGACTGGTCTTAAAAAAGCGAACTTTTTAAACCGCGCCCAGTCAAGTGAAATAAATCTAGTAATAGCAAGGGCAGATAATAATGCCTCCAAATTTAACACATTTTCACAACGCTGTTATGAGAAGTTCAAAATTGCTGAATTTTTCATTCCATTCGCTTACTTTAGTTTACCTCAACAAAATGTAATGAATCTTATACACAATGCTTATTATTACAAAACACAGATCAAGTGAATTTTGGTGGCATCACTTTTACTTTTCTAGAGTTATGCCCCTTTACAAATGAAAAAAATTGCTGAATTATTCATTTCCATTCTTGAAACCAAATGCTATGAAACTTTTACAAAATATTATTTGAACAATATTATATGCAGGGGGCATCATCTGTGTTCCATGAACACATTCCCCATTTATTTTGTAAAGAGATCTTTAAATAAAAGGCCCTTCAATGAAGACTGAATGCAATTAACTTTTTGATGAAATTATTCCTTTTATTGGTTATAAAAAGTCGTAGTCAATGTTTTTCCAATATAGATGCATACAGAATAAAATCTTGGAAGATGTACTGCAACAAACAACAACCACTAAATTACAGGCTACTGACTTGGGACAGGCACATACAGAATGTAGCGGGTTAACATGTTTACTAATGTCATTCCCTCCACTTAGCTTGTACAGCTTTATATAACAAATTATAGTAATAAGTTTGAAAGGGCTTAACTCATGAGATGGATACTAAGCACAAAAGCACAAAATACACAAAGTACAGATGTGAGAGTTACAGGTTCTGAAAGCTTGTTCAAAGGCCATAACAACTTATAAAAAAAGTGTATTAAATGCTTAATTTGGATATTAATATTTCAGGAGAATAGCAGGCTTGAATTCCACAAGAGCTAAGAAAATAATAGAATGGAGAGAAAGTAATGGTTTATTTGTCAACAGACAACAAGTAAAATGTGTGAAAGGTATCGGTGACAAGTCTTACGAACAGTGTGCAGGTTTCATCAGAGTCATTGCTTCATTTGAAGGGTATTAAACATTACGTCTGTTGAGAGATATATTTGCAAATGTAATATGTTAAGATTGAAAAATCCACCATTTTACATTTACATTTACTTCAAAATTCATTCAACATAATTTGAAAACACCAAGATTGTCAGGTTTTTCTCCTACTATTGAAATTTAGATTTGACTGTATATTTATTTATAAGACATATCAGAAGTACATGAATACTGTAAATTCAGAAATTATTGCGTGCATTTATTATTGCGATTTTGTGATTTTTGACTAAAATGCAATTTTATTTTTTGCAATTTGAAAAATATCCTGTTCATATAAAAAAAATTAGAATGCGAGTTTAAATTATTGCAATTATAACCATGTTGCATTTTTGCAATAATAAAAACTTCTCAGTAATTTCTGAATTTACAGTATATAATATAATACAAAACAGATGTGGTATGATTGCCAATGAGACAACTCTTCACAAAAGACTAAATGACACAGAAATTAACAACAATAAGTCACCCGGAAGTTACAAATGTTGAAACATTTCAAACAAGAAAACTAACAGCCTGATTTATGTACAAAAATTGAACAAAAACAAATTTGTAACACATCGATAAACAACCTCTGAATTACAGGCTCCTGACTTAGGACAGGCACATACATACAGAATGTGGTGGGATCCTAACCCTCCCCCTTACCTGGAGCAGTGGTGTAACAGTACAACATAAGAACAAACTATAAAAAATCAGTTGTAAAAGGCTTAAGTCATCAGATGGATAAGTTCATTTACTGGAAAAATAGAAATTACTAAATCTCTTTATTATGCTACCATACTTATAAATCAGTTAATGTCAATATGTTTGTAAAGTCTTGACGGCATCAATTGAACCTTAAAGGAGGTTTGTTGTTATTTTTTAATGTTATGCTCAACTTTTATCAAACTTTGATAATGTCTCATTGTAAAAATGAGAAGATCCATATTTATGTAAAACATTGTGATTTAAATGTTGTTATTGCAATAGAAATATGTCCTATCATTGACAGTGCAACAGGTGTATTTTATAGAGTTCAACCTCTCACAAGGAAGTCATAATTTATAATATAATATGGGGCAAGGTTTACATTTAATATTTTTTTCTGTATAAATTAATTAGTATATTAGTGTTTTCGTTGTTCTTTTCTTTCATTAGTTCTTAACATGAACACAATAATTAATCTTGATTTTATTACTTTTAGTCAGACTGAAAAATGTAAAGAAGAACCTGAAGAAACCAAAACAGGAAGAAAAAGAAAGAAACCTACAACTGGTGGTGGGAAAGCTAAAAAGAAGAAAGACTCCATCAGTCTAGAACCTAACATCCTAGATACAACATGGATACATCCAGAATCTTATTGTGCAGCAGAAAGGTGTGTACTCCTTGATCTAACAATGTGAATAAAAGGAAATGGCGGGTATATGTCCTTGAGACAGCAACTCAATGACTAAAATATCCATACTACATCAAGACTTATTAAGCATGATGTCTAATGCATTTCATTTCAGCTGAATAAACTGATCAGTACATTTTAAAGTTTGTTAATATTGTTCTATCGGCCTGCCTTGATACAGCTGCCATCTTACATGTTTTGATAGATGTCATATTATTCGTAGGGTTTTCATATTATTTTGATAATGTTTGGAAAAGCAGTGTTAATTGAAAAAGCTTATAGAAGTAGCATTTTCAGCTTAGACATGCAAATCATGTAAAATATACAAGATCTCAATGGGTTTTATTAAAAAAAAAAACTTGTATGAATGTATGTCAACAATATCTTAATTCAATATGAAACGTTGTAAAAATAAATTAAACAAAAATCACTCTTACAGTTCTCGAAGCATTGATCTAATTTGTATACAATGTCTATAATAGAAGAGTATTTCATTTTTGCAAATAGATAAAGAGTGCAATAACAATTTCTACTAGATTTATAGCCATTAATGTAAAAAAAATATCCATGATGTTCTGATATTAGATTTTTAAACTTGATTTGTAGTTTAATGAATATGATAGGAGTTAAAAAAGAAAACCTTGGCCAAGAGGTGTTCATCAGAGAGGTACAGAATTATATGAAGACCAAAAGTATGACAATTTATTTAATTTAGTTTAATCTAGCTACATTGGCATCAGAAAATTCATTTAATTAGATTCACCATACATTTTAACAGCAAAACAGCTGAAGGACGCCTCTGAGTGCGGGAGTTTCTTGCTACATTGAAGACTCATTGGTGGCCTTCGGCTGTTGTCTACTCTATGGTCGGGTTGTTGTCGCTTTGACACATTCCCCATTTCCTTTCTCAATTTTAAGTATTCTATATAAAAATGAAAGTAAGAAAACTTAAAATATTTTAGAATGCAATCTTTTCATAAAAGGAAAGTTATTAAACATATACATAAATATAAAAATATAGTTTCAATCCAACATTTATATAGAAAGCACAAATAGCACAGTTGCAATATATGTATTAATCATACGGTTGGAAATAAAGTAAAAAACATTCGTTGAAATTTGTACATAACTCTCTGGCTATGATATAGTCACTACACCTTTAGAGATTTTTTTGTGTGTGCATGATAATTTAAAGTTTCCCCACTTTTTTTATAGCCACAGAGGAATTGGCAGCTACCCTTGCAGTAGGAGAGCCAACAGTTGATCTGATTGTCAAAGCATTCCTTAAACCATATTCCTATGATTACAGAGAAGGTAACAATTAATCTTGGTTTACTAATTAAGATTTTTACAATTAAAGGATTTAACAGAATTCATAAATTACAGTCATTTGATGAGGTTTTTGTAGACGAGATTGGCATACAAAATTTCAAACCTGGCATTTTTTTGTTTGAACTAAGTCCTTTACAAAGTCCTCATTATCTATTTATAGTTTTGGTCTATCCTTTATCTATCTAATGTGGTCAATAAAGCATGGGCTATGCCTCTTATGTGGTGTTAAGGCAGATATTATTGCTTTAGTTGTATTATCAATATTGTCATTAATAGATAACTTAGTTCTTGTGAAAATTGACATAAAAATCAAGGGGTCTTTTCACAAAAAAATCATACGACTAAAATTAATAGTAAGTTATACTGAAACGTTCATGATTTTAAAGTAATTTTCCGATAAGATTTTTTTGTGAAATGAGTCACAGACCTTGAGATATAATTGATCAATCAAAATTTTATTAAACAGGAAGTTTGCTTGTCTGGTACTGACTAAAAGTAATTTACTTTTGTTCCCTATTTACTGCTGGCTTCCAACATTAAATTAAAAAAAAAAAAAAAAATTAGTGAAGGAAAACATCCATATTTTCCTTTTGAGAAGATTATATGTTATTAAAGATGGAGAGTTGTCTCCTTGGCATTCATACCACAGCTTATTTTTATACAGGGCTGCGTTCAATATCGTAGAGGCTACGTAGTGCTACGTAGATTTTGACTATTGAACGTGTAGCTATATACTAGATATTAAATAGATATTGATAGCAGCTACATAGCGGCTACGTAGCTGCTACGATATTGAACTCAACCCTGGTAATGTTGTGTCTTGTAAAAGAATACACCAAAAGGCTGGACGAGCAAGCAAAAAGATATATATAATCCAAAGCAATAGACCTTGTGAAATCATTGTTAAATTTTTATTAACTAGATAAACCATGTGTACAAATAACAGTTGTATTTTTCTGTTTTTAGGTTTTGAGAAACCATTATTCAGAAAAGAAATTCAAGACATTAATTCGTTGAAAAATGGAACAATCTTGACGGGAAAAATAACAAATGTTACACACTTTGGAGCGTTCGTAGATATAGGTGTAGGACAAAATGGACTGATACATGTATCGAAAATGAAAAATACAAAATTAAATCTTGGAGATAAAGTATCTGTAAAAGTTATCTCACTGGAACTGAGCAAGAAAAGAATTGGTCTGGAAATTCATTGCACTTGATATAGCTTTTCATGTGAAGTATCAAATCTCAACAGATATCAGTTTCAGGCAAAAGACGATGCAAACAAGGACGGATATCAATTATGGTGGAAGTGTGTGAAATAACATATGGCCTTAGATATTATGAATCATCAGTAAAACAGTTATGGACCAAAATATGAATATATAATGTCAGAAATGTAGATGATTAGTCTACAGCATCATATTGACAGAGACTTTTTTGTAATATTGTAGTATGTCGACATTTCTTTTTTTCTAGATTGTAATTTTATTGATTTTTTGATGGATTTACTAGTATTAAATTGATAAGATTGTTGTAGAGAGTCTCAACAACATCACTTCACAGTAAAGGTACAGTCGTTAGGATACAAATAGTAATGTGCTGATGTATGAAATCTGAAAGTCTGAATATTACATCTTAGTGTAGCCATGCTATTGAAAGTGAATGTAAAAAAGTCAAATAAATAGACTGAAACAATATAAATAGAATGTCAACATGGAAAAGAAAGTAAAATAAATGGTTGATTAGGTCAGTTTATGGGGAACTACAAGTGGTAGGTCAATGATATTTGGTATGTAGTTGTGTAAGCAACGGCATATCTCATTTCCATGGAGATAATTTGGCTCTGCCCCCTTAGTCATGGTCTATTGACTTTGAAATTTTTTCTGAGTTATCATGTATTAGTTTGCGATTAGGTCAATTCAAGGGGAACCATTAGTGGTAGGCCAATGTCAATTGGTATTCAGTTGTATAAGCATTGGCACATTTCATTTCCATGGAGAATATTTGGCCTCACCCCTCAGTCACAGTCTAATGACTTTGAAACTTATCTTAGTTTACATGTATTAGTTTGTGATTAGATCAGTTTAAGATGAACTGCTAATGTTAAGTCAATGATATTTGGTATGCAAATTTATTGGCATTTGCAAGTATCGTTTCCATGGAGATTAAATAGCCCCACCCCCTCTTATTGGCTTTGAAACTTTTCTATAGTTTACAAGTTAATGTTTGTATTTAGATTTGAGAATGACTTATTATAAGTCAATGGTCATGATGGTATTTGGTATGCAGTTGTATAAGCATTGGCACATCTCATTTACATGGAGATTGTTTAGCCATGTAACTCAGTTATGGTTCATTTACTTTGAAAATTTTCATAAATTGTGTAAGATGTTAAAGTATTGCTATTTTGATTTCAACATTTGCATAATCAAAATTACAAAAAGGTGAGACATATATCTGTGATAACAGTTTATAATGTTCTGAAGTAGATGGTTTTTATATGACCGCAAAATTTGAAAAAAATTTCGTCGTATATTGCTATCACGTTGGCTGCGTCGTCGTCTGTGTCGTCGTCGTCGTCTGCGTCGTCGTCCGAATACTTTTAGTTTTCGCACTCTAACTTTAGTAAAAGTGAATGGAAATCTATGAAATTTTAACACAAGGTTTATGACCACAAAAGGAAGGTTGGTATTGATTTTGGGAGTTTTGGTTTCAACAGTTTAGGAATTAGGGGCCAAAAAAGGGCCCAAATAAGCATTATTCTTGGTTTTCGCACAATAACTTTAGTTTAAGTAAATAGAAATCAATGAAATTTAAACACAATGTTAATGACTACAAAAAGAAGGTTGGTATTGTTTTTGGGAGTTTAGGTCCTAACAGTTTAGGAATTAGGGGCCAAAAAGGGACCCAAATAAGCATTTTTCTTGGTTTTTGCACCATAACGTTAGTATAAGTAAATAGAAATAAATGAAATTTAAACACAAGGTTTATGACCATAAAAGGAAGGTTGGTATTGATTTTGGGAGTTTTGGTCCCAACAGAATAAGGGGCCCAAAGGGTCCAAAATTAAACTTTGTTTGATTTCATCAAAATTGAATAATTGGGGTTCTTTGATATGCCGAATCTAACTGTCATGACTGTGTATGTAGATTCTTAACTTTTGGTCCCGTTTTCAAATTGGTCTACATTAAGGTCCAAAGGGTCCAAAATTAAACTTAGTTTGATTTTGACAAAAAATGAATCAGTTAGGTTCTTTGATATGCTGAATCTAAAAATGTACTTCTTGATTATTGGCCCAGTTTTCAAGTTGGTCCAAATCGGGGTCCAAAATTAAACTTTGTTTGATTTCATCAAAAATTGAATAAATGGGGTTCTTTGATATACCAAATCTAACTGTATGTAGATTCTTCATTTTTGGTCCTGTTTTCCAATTGGTCTACACTAAAGTCCAAAGGGTCCAAAATTAAACTTAGTCTGATTTTAACAAAAATTGAAATCTTGGGGTTCTTTGATATGCTGAATCCAAAAATGTACTTAGATTTTTTATTATGGGCCCAGTTTTCAAGTTGGTCCAAATCAGGATCTAAAATTATTATATTAAGTATTGTGCAATAGCAAGTCTTTTCAATTGCACAGTATTGCGCAATGGCAAGAAATATCTAATTGCACAATATTGTGAAATAGCAAATTTTTTTTTAAATAGAGTTATCTTTCTTTGTCCAGAATAGTAAGCAAGAAATATCTAATTGCAAAATATTGTGCAATAGCAAGATTTTTTTTTAATTGGAGTTATCTTTCTTTGTCCAGAATCAACTTAAATCTTTGTTATATACAATATACAATGTATATTCACTTTTTACTACCAACTGATAAATTAAAATAATCTTTTTTTTTTTTTTTTTTTTTTTAATAAAATAATGTCTTTATTGCACTTTTCTTTGCTGTTGTAACAAATTACTCGACCTACAGCAGTTGGCCGAGTATCCCTGTGAATTAGTCACTGGATAACCAGGGAATTTATTCAGTGAATTAATATATAAGATCATAGTTTGTTTGTTTTACAGTTCATGGTTATTACATACATTTTACAAACTATATTGTTTCATAATTACGGAAAGTGTACAGTTTTGTCCGGTTTTGTTTCTAAAGATTAAAACTTTATGATCGTTGACCTTTAACCTTATTGATGAAAACCGTTGAAGCTTGTTGATCAATTGTCCGGATTAATTTATATGTTTTATTGATACACACGAACAACTTAAACTTTGGTTAAAAATTACATGTGGTAAGTTTCGACGTTGTAGTTGGAAATTCATTTGATTAAGTGATAAAGTGTGTATAAAAGTATTTTGAGACAAAATTCTGTACATTTTCACAAAGCATGCTGTTTTGGTATATTGCCACGTGCTCGGATATATTGTCAACTTTTGCTACACAAATTCTATACATAAAAAAAATATTGTATCTAGCTATTCATGATCATATGTATCTTTTTACATCATTTAAAAATTTGCTGTTTTTAGCATTAATATATATGTTAATTTCGTATGTGTTTAAAAATTCATTTCTGAAAACTGTATAAGCGTCTATGTCTTTTTGTTTATAATTTGATATATGAGTGCTTTTATGAATTGAATATAATAAGACAGTAAGGAAGAGATTTATATCATTATACATAGGATCATGTATTTTATAGCCCAGTACTAAAGTTTTAAAATTAAAAATATGTGACCCAATTTTGATTTTGCTTACAAGTACATATATTTTCTTCCAAAATTCATGAAAGAATTGACATTTGAGAAAAAAGTGTTCGTAATCTTCAGTCACATTACACAAGTCACACATACTTGTTTCTTGTATGTGCCATTGTAGTAATAATTGTTTACATGGTAGGATGAAATGGAGTAATTTCCATTTAACATTTTATATTTGTTATTAATTAAATAGGTAAAAGTAAATTGAAGCACATTATTTATTGGAGTGATTGATTCTAGATTGAAGATGTTTTTCCATTTGGAGAACCCTAGTGGTCTCTCCTCATTTTTGTTATTTAAATAGTTATATATATCTTTGGATGACATGTTTTCAATTAGTTCTGTTTTTTTGTTAACAATCAAGGACAAGTTTAATTTTGTTTTTACAGAAGTTTTCAAAGATTTGTCAGATTTTAATGTACTAACCCATTCTTTTGGAATACAATTTTTCAATTTTAAAAGTTCTGAGATCCAATTGGTTTTTGAGGTTAGTTTCTCCAATATAAGTTTTTGTGATATGTGCCCTTTTTGGTCAATTATATCATTAATGAAAATAATACCATCTTTTATCCAATTTGGGTAAACTAAACATTTTCCTTTAAATTTTATATTTTTATTACCCCACAACATTTGCTGCCTAATATTTCTAAAATTTATGATAGGTGTATTACTTGTTGGTGTATTATATGCTTCATACCAGCTCTTTAATATGTTCAAGTAAAATGTGGGTAGAACATTACTTAAATTAGGTAATGATTTTATGTTGTCAGGCATCATATGAAATATAAGGTTGTTTTTACCAAATTTATTGAAATAATATGTTGGAATGACTTTCCAATTAGCAAATTCTTTTGCCGTTAATCGTTTAACCCATGAAATATTTAGTGCATTTAAGAAGCAATCAATGTCTGTCATTTTTAGACCTCCATTTGTGTAATCTTTGGTAAGTGTTGAACGTTTTACCTTTTCTTGTTTATTATTCCATATAAAATTATAAACAAGTTTTTTAAAATCTTTTATGTACATTTGGGGTATTGAAACAACCGAAGCCAAAAAAGTAAGATTAGGTAAAATAAGCGACTTAACAACTGTTATTCGTCCTATCATGGTTAAATTTCTTTTTTCCCAATCAAGTATTAATTTTTTTGTCTGTTTCATTGTTTTTTCAATATTTAATTTGTCACATTCACTTTTATCTAATCCAAAGTAAACACCTAGACTTTTAATTGGTTCTTTGCTCCAGTGTATATTTTCAATTTTTTCTTTACAATGTTTAAGTCTACCTAACCATATACCTTCTGTTTTAGATTTATTCAGTTTCAAACCAGAAAGTGTTCCAAATATTTCTATTAGGTTTAATGCTTGGTGTATTTCATTTTTTGAACTGAGAAAGAGTGTTGTGTCATCAGCCAATTGGGAAATTTTTAAACTGTGAGTTTTTTCATCAAGTTTAATTTGAAACCCTTTAATGTTTGAATCTTGTCTTACTCTACAGGCCAGGATTTCAACTGCCATAACAAAAATAAGAGAACTTAACGGACATCCTTGTTTTATACCACGGTGAAGACTGTAGGTTTCTGAAATCCAGCCGTTATTAGACAGGCATCCTTTAGTATCATTGTATAACGTTTTAACCCATTTTAAGAAGGAGTGTGGTATTCCAAATTTTAGTAGAGATTCATACATGAAGGGCCATTCTAAAGAATCAAAGGCTTTGGAAAAGTCTATGAACAATAAAACCCCATCTATATTAAATTTTTCTGAGTAGTCTATAATATCTTGAATCTGGCGAATGTTAAAACCTATGTACCGATTTTTTATATATCCATTCTGATCGCTATGAATAATTTTGGACAACACCATTTTTAATCTTTGCGCTAAGGCATAGGCCATAAGCTTAGTGTCTACATTTAATAAAGTGATTGGCCTGTAGTTATCTAATGATAATGGATCATTTTTTTTATATAATAAGGAGATAACACCTATTTTTTGGAGAGTTGTCATTTCTTCTTTTTCATAACATGTATTAAATACCTTCACTGCAGATTCTTTTAGGTATGACCAAAATGTTCGATAAAATTCTACACTGAGACCATCTAGTCCAGGGGATTTATTTAGTTTCATGTTAAATATAGCATTTGTACATTCTTCTAATGTTAGGTTGCCCCCCAATAGTTCACTGTCACTATTGGATAGTGAGTGATCTATCTTTGTTTGACTTATATAATTTTTTATTTCTGAAGGGTCCGGTTTAGTACTTTTATACAAATTTTGGTAGTAATTTTTCCCTAGAATAAGAATATCCGACGCGTCTGTAACAATATTACCATGGTCATTTCTAAGGGCGGAAATGGTTTTCTTGGTTTGTCTTGATTTTTCAAGACCCAAAAAATATTTTGTGTTTTTTTCCCCTTCCTCTGCCCATCTGACTCGGGATCTAATTTGTGCACCTCTTAGTTTCTTTTACATATAAATTTTGTAAATTGTTTTCTACATTATTTATTTCTTTTTTAAGATGTTGAGAATTACTTGATTTTTCATTTAAGAATTTTAACTTATTTTCTAAATGTTTAATTTCATTTTTACTTTCAGCAGCCTTTTGTTTGCAGTATGCAATGGTTACCTCCCTTACTTCAGTTTTGAAAATGTCCCAAGTAACTCGAGGATCATTATTTTTGGTGAGTATTTTTTCTTGATGAGTATCAATTAGTTTAATTATTATTTCTTTGTATTTTGTATCATTCAGTATGCTGTTATTTATCTTAAAGAATCCTTTGCCTTTATTTTGAGCTTTAAGTCTTATTTGTACAGAGATTGCTTGATGATCTGTATGTGATATTAGTGCAGGTCTTATGTCTGCTGATATTATGTGAGGTCTTATATCTGGGCTTATTAGAAAGAAATCAATTCTGCTTGCAACACTTCTATTGTTTTTTCTTCTCCATGTAAATTGACTGCTGTTTTGATTTAGTTCTCTCCAAATATCAATAAGTTTATATTTTTTTATAAGTTGCTTTAAACTGTTAACAGGTTTATTTTGATTATTAGGGCTAATACTTTTTCTATCAAATGAAGTTAAACTTTCATTCATATCACCCCCCAATATTAATATTCCTAAGCGGTTATTGTTAATGATATTGTTTACTTTTTTGAAAAAAGAGTTTCTATTTCGACGAATGTTCGGAGCATATACATTCAATAGCGTAAAAATATTACCATCAAGTTCTATGTTAATGAGTATTATTCTTCCATCATTATCTCTAGTTTCATTAATAGTTTTATATTTTATGTTATCTTTTATAAGAATTGTTACGCCTCTTGATTGTGAATTTCCGAAACTATGGTAAAGTTTCCCTTTTATCTCATTGTTTATGACATTTTCATGTTTTTCAATAAAGTGTGATTCTTGTATGAATAAAATATTACATTTTTGGTTTTTGCACCATAGGTTTAATCTTTCTCTCTTTTCTTTTTGCCCTAAGCCTTGACAGTTTAAGGAACAAATATTTAGTTTTTCACTCATTATAGAGATTAATTATTTTTATATTACACGTCATACACGCATCTTCAGAATTATACAATAGAGACAGAAGGTTGAGCTTAAAAAGTAAATAAGTTGATATCATATTGTTAATATACACACTGAAATTGTTTACAAACACATATAAATTATACACATATAAATTATACACATATAAATAATATAGATAACAGTTGAATTTTATTTCTAAATTACATAGTATCATGTGTTTAAAACCAACATTAATCATGATGATGAATTTTATGTTGTGTGTGATAATCATATACTTGTTCACATGTTTGTTTAAGAAAAAGAAAAAAGAAATCATTATTACGTTTATTTTCTTTTTCAGGTTGATGTGTCTGTTGCATAGAACATGTACAAGAGATTTTGTATTTTGCGCAAATTTACTTTTGGGATTTTCATGATACACAAATAGGAGTATTTTTCTCACAGCGTTATGAAGACTGTGCTTTTGGATATAAAGTAGAAGCATAATGATATGACAACTGAACCATAATGACTGGATTTTCCTGTTCTCTTTGCTCAACAATTTTATTTTGATTTTGAATATCCTATGAATATTGAGAAGGAAGTGTACAAGAAAATTAAATATTTGTGCAGTGTATAATGTACATTTGATTGGATTTAACAAGCATAAAAGTATTTGATTTGTGATAGTATTTGGATTATGTCTGTGTGAAAATGTGATTCTAGAATTTTCCTGATCTAATCTGAGTGTCTTAGCATAAGGAACTGCTGATGTACATGTATCATAACTCTTTTTATGCATAATGTTTTTTTGGCGGATAACGTTTACAAAACATTTGATAGTTGTGATCCAGCTTTTATTATGACATTTAGTGGATAGATATATAGAAATTTGTTTGCCGTTAAATAGATTGTGAATTTTTAAAAGATGAGTGCTTTTCAACATGTTCAATATCAAAAATAAATTACATGTATACATATATTTTTGAATTACTCTTTCATGGGAATATGTATAATCTACTATTATACCATATCCGTTTTTTTGTTCATTTTTTATAATATAGATAAAAACAACAAAAGAGACAAAAATAACATAGATAAATTTACATACACACATGAATATTTACAAAGAAATATTTGGGTGTTGGCCACACAAAAAAAAAGGGGGGAATTAAAAATACAATTTGTTCTTTAATCATAATACATTGACCTGAATTATATCGTCTTCAAATGAGTTAATGCCCTTTTGGTTTTTGAATAGGGACGGATCGTTCATGGACTTCATCAGTCGGTGTTGTTGCTGGACGCTTTTCACTGCAAGAGTCTGGTGTTCCCGCGCCAAATTGAAACATTGTTGTCTGAATATTTGATTTTTTAGCTGTAGCGTCTCCTGATTTTTTCCTTCGTTTTGTTGTTTTCTTTTTTTTCTTTTTGGGGTTTTCCACTTCCTCCAAAATATCATTGGTTTTATTTTCGAATGAAAATGTCTCTTTGGTGATTTTCTTCGAGGCCTTTCTGAGTACATTTGATAACTTTTTCGGATTGACTTTTGTTGCTGATTTTGAAACTGCTACATGCATGTTTTCTTCTGGTGTATCATCAATTGACTCAGTGTTAGATTCGTCACTGTCAGTATCACTTTGAGAAGAGCTGCTGCTTTTTGGCTCATTTTCATGAGGCATGCTGTTACTCTCCTTGTTTTGAGCTTCAAAACTTGGACAGTCAGCCTGCTTATGCCCTGGAAGTTTGCATTGTTTACAGACCCAGTCATTTTGACAGTCTCGAAATCTGTGACCATTTTGAAAACATTTATTACATACTAAGTTTTTCGTTTGTTGATGGCATTTGATCTTTGTGGAAGACCGTAGCTCTATACTTTCCTATTCTGATAAATCTTGGTAGGGGTTTTTCTAACGGGTCGCAAAAAAGAATGCGGTCACCCGTTTGGCATTCTGTCAGCAACCCATCTACTCGGAGTCGTTCTCTGTTTAATTTGTGAACGGTACATTTGCCTTCATTTTCAATGGCCCTCAAAATCTGACCATCGTCTGCAGAACACGGAACGTCTTTGACTCTGACACGTAGGTACAAGAGTGATGAGTATTCACTTGATTTAGGGTTTGTATTATACACGTTAATTAGCTTGTTACGTACAATTATCTTTTTGGTAATGAGAGTTACTCTGTCATTATCAGAATCTGGGTAGATGCGCCACATACCTCTTACTCGTTGTAGGCCTTTCAGATGGCTCTTTGGTATACATGAGTCAATGGAGTTGTAGAGTTCGAGGTGTGTAAGGAATTGATCTGGGCTGGGTTTCACCTCACCAAAGAGGTCAGTTTCCAGAATAAATACAGGTTTTACAGAGCTAAGAGTTTCGTGAATATTGACATGAGGTTCACCATTCAGATAATCTTTAGGTATAAGACCTAGTTTAACTGCATCATTGTAAGTTTTGGATGAATTCGTGTTATGGCTAACATCACTGTCATTTTGTGGTTTACCTGCAGTAGCCATATTGAATTTACTGGATGGTTTTTTTTCAACGTATTTTTGTATGAATTACAAGTTCAATTTAACTAATTAAATAGTATATGCACGTCACTACACTTTCATAGGTTTGTTCTGTCGAAAAACAGTCGTTCGAAGTCTTGTATTTACGATTATTTCGTAGATTTGGTAAGAGCTCAAAATTCTCCTTGGATAAGCTTGAGGCCGCTTACCGTATCTTAATACCATCTTTACCATTCAGTGATAACAAGCAGTTTTTTTACATCTTAATATTTTATGATGTATTTAAATGAGTAGTTATTGTTGCAAACTCCATTAGAAATTTTAATTGAGATTAGTTTTGGAATAAGGGAAAGGGGGATGTGATTAAAAAAATTGGGTTCAATTTTTCTCAATTGAAATTTCATAAATAAAAAAGAAAATTTCTTCAAACATGTTTTTGAGAGGATTAATATTCAACAGCATAGTGAATTGCTCTAAGAGAAAACAAAAATTTTAAGTTCATTAGAACACATTCATTCTGTGTCAGAAACCTATGCTGTGTCAACTATTTAATCACAATCCAAATTTAGAGCTGAATCCAGCTTGAATGTTGTTTCCATACTTGCCCCAACGGTTCAGGGTTCAACCTCTGCGGTCGTATAAAGCTACGCCCTGCGGAGCATCTGGTTGTCAAATGGTGAGCCCTCTACTACAATCCTGAATGTGTGAGTTTTCCCATTCCATTCTTTCTTCTGTATGAATTCATGTGGTGGTTTCATTTTTTAACTCACCTGACCCAGTTGTGAGCTTTTCTTATCACTTTGCATTAACTGTTACAAAATTTTTCTTCCCTGAATTTATTGGGAAATATTTAACAAAACTTGGTCACAATCATCATTCAGGGTATTTAGTTTGAAAAATGTGTCCAATGACCGTGCCTACCAACGAAGATGGCTGACCAGCTAAAAACAGAAGATGGGGATAAACGCAAGTTTGGTCTTTTATTGTGAAACTGTTATAAAAAGAGAAAATCTTAAATCGGTAAAAATGTTATGACAGTATGTTTAGCACTACCACTAGTCTATTTATATCAAAACTATGTGACAGCTTTTTGTAGGAGTTAATGCCCTTAAATGACAAATTTTACTATTTTTGTCGCAGAAAGCTAATCATAGGGATAGTGATCCAGCGGTGTTAGCTAACTTCATAAAAGCTTTATATTTTAGAAGGTGGAAGACCTGGATGCTTCATACTTTGTATATCGATGATTTATGTCACGAAGTTTCCATCTGTCACATGTCCATTGTCCTCATTTTCATGGTTCAGCGACTACTTGAAAAAAAGCTTTCTCTTATTATGAGTAATTGGATAACTACATTTGGTATGTGTGTACCTTGCAAGGTCCTCATGCCCTTCACAGTTTTCACTTGATCTTGACCTCATTTCACGGATCAGTGAACAAGGTTAAATTTTGGTGGTCATGTCCATATCTCGGATACTATAAGTAATAGATCTAGTATATTTAGTGTATGGAAGGATTGTAAGGTGCACATGTCCAACTGGCAGGTGTCATCTGACCTTGACCTCCTTTTCATGGTTCAATGGTTATAGTTAAGTTTTTGTGTTTTGGTCTGTTTTTCTTATACTGTATGCAATCAGTGTGCTATATTTGGTGTATGGAACGATTGAAAGGTGAATGTGTCCAATTGGCAGGTGTCATCTGACCTTGACCTCATCTTTATGGTTCAGTGGTCAAATTTATGTTTTTGAGTTTTGGTCTTTTTTTCTAAACTATATATGCAATAGGTGAACTATATTTGGTGTATGGAAATATTTTATGATGTACATATCAGTCTCACAGTATTTGTTTGTCCTTGACCTCATTTTCATGGTTCATTGCTCAGTGTTAAGTTGATGTGTCTATTTTTCCTGAACTGTAGGCAATAGGTCAACTTAATCTGTTGTATCTAAGGATTGTAAGCTGTACATGTCTGCCTTGCATGGCTCATCAGACCTACACCTCATTTTCATGCATCATTTGTCAATGTTAAAGTTTTCTTGGTTAAGTCTGTTTCTAAGAAACAATAAGCAATAGGTTAACTTTAATTAGTGTATTAAATGATTGTTAGATGTACATGTATTTTTCGTTTGGTTTATATGACCTTGACCTCATTTTCTTAGATCCTGTTAAGTTTATGTAATAGTTGACTGTTGTAGTAAAGCTTTCTATTTAGGACTATCAACATAATATCAATGGTTAGTAAAGAAGGCGAGACATTTCAGCGTGTGCAATTTTGTTTTTAGTTTTGCCTATTATTTTTGAAAACTGTTATAGAAAAGACTGCATTGTTGAAATCATCAGTCAGAAACTTAAATAGGCAAAAATTATCGACAATGCCAGATCTACAATTAAGACTGGAGGAAAATAGTTCGATGACTCCTGATTGTAGTTATTTTTCTTTAATGACAATTTTGACCATTTTTCACGTTTAGACTTACATGATAAAAATTATAATAGATAAATAGACACTTTAAATCTCAAAAATCATCATAAAGCCAACATCTACTCATCAAGTATTTTGTCAATTATAAATGGCATAAGAACTTAATGAAAAATTAAAATTTCATACAAAATTCATGAAAAAGAGATTGGAAGTCCAGTTGTGAATTAACCCCATCATGAAGAGTAACAGTTCTTTATGCTTCTATGTATAAACCACTGAAATTTAACAACATGGAATCAAATAAATTCTACAAAATGGCGTATAAAAATAAGAAGATGGGGTATGATTGGCAATGAGACAAATCTGCACAAGAGACCAAAATGACATAGAAGTTAACAACTATATCATATATAGGTCACTGTACAGCCTTCAAAAATGAACAAAAACCATAGTCAGCTATTAATGCCCTGAAATGACAATTCCAACTAGAAAACTAGAACAGTTTGAATCATGCACAAAATAGGTAAATAAGACAATGACAAATATTCCTACCAAGTGTGAAAGCCTTTTGTCAAATAGTTGCGGAGTAATTTGGTGCATTGGATGGAAGAACAAACAGGCAGACAAAGTCTTTGATTAAAATTATTTTAAAATTGCCTCTCTAAAAAAAATAACCAGATGAAAATCACACAGCATATAAATATTGTACAAATTACCCATAATGTGTACAAGTTTTAGTTTTAATACTTGAACAGTAAAATGTTTGATTGCAGAAAAAAAGAAATGCATATACAACTGCAAATAACCTATTGAACTATACAATGAAACAAGCAATAAATAATAATCTTTTTTAATAAAATATTAACAAGTCCATCCTTTAAATCCTTCTTGATCTATTATACAAGGTAGTTTTAACATGGGTAAATGTGGGGCAAAGATGACTTCTAAGTCTCTAACACATGTTTCAAATCCACCAATCACCAAATTGTTTATGAAATGTTTTGGAATTGTCACATGCTGGTTAGTTCTAGTCAAGGTTATCCTAGTAGTCACTTGATTGGACCATGTAAGACCCAGGGATGGAATATGCTTTCTGTGCCTGTCTTTAACATCCATTGAATCTGTTACCTGTGATTAATGAAGCAATAAAGCAAATTAATACATTTAAATATAATGGTTTTCATTTCATATTTAGTATTACCACAGTTACTTAGTATTCCAATTTTATTGTTTCTTAATTTATTCTTTACCTATTAATATCTGAAACTTTGAACAGTAAAAATGATCAGCAACAAAGATCTTCAAATAAGTATTTGACACTGTCATACATGTTAGCAACTATGTCACTGTACAGCCTTCGACAATGAAAAAAATGAGGCTATAAAAGGGCCAGACATGAAAAATATATAAAAATAAACAGCTGCGCCATGAGCGCATGATACGCCCGACGTCTTATGTGGAAGTCTTATGCAATAATCATAAATAGTTTCTGAGAAAGTTTTAAGCAATAACCATATATTGTTTTAGAGACACGGCGGGACATGTGAAACCCCCCACCCTGTTTTTTTTTTTTACAAAAAACTAAATATTACCAAAATAAAATTTTGAATCAAAACCAAAAAGTATACAGATCTTTACATTAATATAACAAAGAAGTGGGTAAAGTTTTAAGCAATAATCATAAATTATTTTTGAGATAAGGCGCGACATGTAAAAAACCCTCCCCTGTTTTACAAAATACTCAATAACTCAAAAATAAAATTTTGAATAATCACCAAAAAGTATACAGATCTTTAGATTAATAGAACAAAAAAGTGTGTAAAGTTTTAAGCAATAATCATAAATTGTTTTTGAGATACGGCACAACATGTAAAAAAAAACCTCCCCCTTTTTTACAAAATACTCAATAACTCAAAAATGAAATTTTGAATCATCACCAAAAAGTATACAGATCTTTAGATTAATATAATAAAGACATGTGTAAAGTTTAAAGCAATAATCATAAATAGTTTTTAAGATATGGCGCGACATGTAAAAAAACCCTCCCCCTTTTTTACAAAATACTCAATAACTCAAAAATGATATTTTGAATCAACTCCAAAAAGTATACAGATATTGAGATTAATATAACTAAAAAGAATTTAAAGTTTTAAGTCATAATCAAGAATCGTTTTTGAGATACAGAGCGACATGTGAAAAAAACACACCCCTGTTTTAGTTATAAAGTGCCGCAACTCAAAAAGTTTAAATCTTATTTTCACCAAAAAGTATACAGATCATTTGACCATCATAAAAAATAACTATATTAAGTTTCATGAAATTTGGATAAGTCGTTCTTAAGTTACAGTGCGACATGTTTACGCTGGACAGACGGACGGACAGACAGACGGACACCGGACATTTGTATACCATAATACGTCCCGTCAAAATTTTGACGGGCGTATAAAAAAGCAAGACCCTCACTGGTAGTAAAGGTTGTTTAAACTTCCACTCGTTGTCAAATATATAACTATCAAAATGAAATACGAAGGGCCTGATTTATGTAAAAAACAAGGTAAAATATTGAAATCTAAAACTTTACAATATACACATCAGTATTCCACAAAATAAAAACAAATATGGTGGTTACATTTGAGATGTTAACTTGCCTGATTCACACATACTACAGGAATATTATACTGGTTACTAAGCTGATGTAAACAAGCCCCCATGGATGCAAGGTCTTTTGATCTCTGAACCATATCTTTTTGGTCATATTCGCATCTGAACAGACTAGCAACTGAATCAACAACTACTAGTTTAATATCTCCTTTGGAAAGCAATATAGGTAATCTCTTTTGAATGCAGTATTTCAATCCACTCTAGAAAACAAAACAGACAGCATAAACAAATATTAGCTAATATTTTACATTTACATAAAATGTATGGAATGTCTACCGTTATTACACTTCCACGTTAGGTAGCAATAAACAGTTAGGAAAAAATATAAAAAGTTTTCCTCATAAATTTTACCATCCCCTTTTCATAATTTGCTTTCTTGCACTTTTAAGCTTACTGTTTGTGTCATATATGTGCATATGTATGTAATCAGAATCTTCCATAGATTTTATATCCAGTGTAAAATGGTAAAATATAATTTCTTTTGGGTGTATCCATGGCAAAAATCTGCATTTATTTGCTATAAAATATTGCAAAAAGGGGGGAAAAGATGTCACATATTTCCCCCAAATTTGGCCAAAAGTAGAATTTCAATTGTTTGAAGCCATACCTTTTCTGAAACTGTTTACATATATCTTTCAATAAATCCAATGAAAATCATATGTATTTCGTCTCATTTTTTTGTAAAATTGTGTGAAAAACTTTGTGTAGAAAAAAAGTGTTTGTAAACATTACATTAATTTCTGGACCGATGGCAGGTCTAGCTTAATGAAAATACAGAGAGTCAAACAGAAAAAAGCCTATAAAACATATAAAAAATAATCTTGATGTTCTTATAAACCATCTTTATTTTATTACACAATAACTTTCATATTGAAAAAATCAACCTGGGCCAAAATGCGAAACTAAACTCCTAACTGGGTATTGCTACCTTAATAGTAAATATTTTTTTCAAATTCTCCCTTTTACCTAAATTTCTGTGTTCTGCTAGCTAGAACGAGTAAAATACCCTTTTATTTTTGAAAATTGGTTGAGTAATGAATATTTTATGAAGGTTAGCAGTTGACACTGAAACGCGACAACAACTGATTGAAAGAACGGTGCCAAGTCAAAGTGTAAAATCTTGTTTCTACCTCAATTTTTGGCAAAACCTTAATAAATGTACCTCTTTTGTCAGTTTTTTAATGTTGAAAATCCTAATAAGATCTCTGATGATGCAAAATTGTACAAAATTTAGCAATTTCAAGCATAAAAATGTTAATCTTTATGTTTATTGCATACCAAAGACTTGATTAAAAAACTTAGTTATAGGGAACCATTTTTTACAGCTGAATCAACTAAACATTTAAAATATGTCAAAATGTAACATGATATCTTGATAAAAATAATAATTTAGTACATACGCAAGAAAAAATACAAAGCGTTTAATACTTAGGCTACTACATAAAGCGCAATCCTTCAGAAGCAAGGGTTAAGCCAATAGAATAAAAACAAGAGGCTCTCAAGAGCCTGAATCGCTCACCTTAATTCTTTTGGTTAAATCTCTCATCAATGATTATTTTGGCTTTTCAATTTATTTAAATGTTTTTTGGATCGTCCTATTTTCTTCAAAAGCCAAAAAAAATAATCATTTTCTCCTATGTTCTATTTTAGCCATAGGAGCTATGTTTCTTGACATACAAGGAAATAAAATATAAAATTTATACTAGATACTCTGAAACTCATTTAGCCTAAGTTTGGCTGAAATTGATACAGCAGTTTCAAAGGAGAAGATTTTTTAAAGTAAGTCAACATGATGAACAAATTGTGAAAAAAGTCTTTAAAGGGCAATAACTCCTTAAGGGGTCAATTGACAATTTTGGTCAAATTGACTTAATTGAAGATCTTACTTTGCTGAACATTATTGCTGTTTCCAGTTTATTTCTATCTATAATTATATTCAAGATAATAAACAAAAACAGCAAAATTTCCTTAAAATTATCAATTCAGGGGCAGCAACCCAACAACAGGTTGTCTGATTCATCTGAAAATTTCAGGGCAGATAGATCTTGACCTGATAAACAATATTACCCACGTCAGATTTGCTCTAAATGCTTTGGTTTTTGAGTTATAAGCCAAAAACTGCATTTGACCCCTATGTTCTATTTTTAGCAATGGCGACCATGTTTGTTGATAGATCATAACTGCGGATACAATTTACAAACAAGATACCCTAAGTCACATTCAGTTAAAGTTTGGAAGTATTTGGCCCAGTAGTTTCAGAGGAGAAGATTTTTGTAAAAGATTACTAAGATTTACGAAAAATGGTTAAAAATTGACTATAAAGGGCAATAACTCCTAAAGGGGTCAACTGACCATTTCCGTCATGTTAACTTATTTGTAAATCTTACTTTGCTGAACATTATTCCTGTTTACAGTTTATCTCTATCTATAATAATATTCAAGATAATAACCAAAAACAGCAAAATTTCCTTAAAATTACCAATTCAGGGGCAGCAACCCAACAACAGGTTGTCTGATTCATCTGAAAATTTCAGGGCAGATAGATCTTGACCTGATAAACAATATTACCCCATGTCAGATTTGCTCTAAATGCTTTGGTTTTTGAGTTATAAGCCAAAAACTGCATTTGACCCCTATGTTCTATTTTTAGCAATGGCGACCATGTTTGTTGATAGATCAAAACTTCGGATACAATTTATAAATAAGATACCCTAAGGAACATTCAGTTAAAGTTTGAAAGTATTTGGCCCAGTAGTTTCAGAGGAGAAGATTCTTGAAATAGTTTACGACGACAGACGACGACGGACGCCAAGTGATGGCATAAGCTCACTTGTCCCTTCGGGACAGGTGAGCTAAAAATGAGCCTGGTGTCAAAATGTATAATTTTGGTTGTTAAGGACTGTTGACAATGAAATTGACATGTATTGTCATTCTTAAACACTCAATTCCCTCAGAAGTTGATTTAGAATCGATATATCAATGGATTTGTTGTATGAAAAGTCTTAAATTATACAATTCTGAGCCTGGTAAGTATGCCATAAGATAGCAATAAACAGTTAGGAAAAAATATAAAAATTGATCCCTCATAAATTTTCCCATCCCCTTTTCATTGCTTTCTTGCACTATTAAGCTTACTGTTTGTGTCATATATGTGCATATGCATGTAATCAGAATCTTCCATAGTTTTTATATCCAGTATATAAAATGGTAAAATATAATTACTTTTGGGTGTATCCATGGCAACAATCTGCATTTATTAGCTATAAAAGGGGGGGGGGGAAGGGGAAAGATGTCACATATTTCCCCAAAATTTGGCCTAAAGTAGAATTTCAATCGTTTGAAGCCATACCTTTTCTGAAACTGTTTACATATATCTTTCAATAAATCCAATGAAAACCATATGTATTTCGTCTCAATTTTTTGTAAAATTGTGTGAAAAACTTTGTGTAGAAAAAAAGTGTTTGTAAACATTACATTAATTTCTGGATCGATGGCCAGTCTAGGTCAGGGGTCACCACACTTCAAAATTATAGGGAGAAGTCACTTCTCCCTGACAGCCAAACAGGGAGAAGTGAAGACCCAACAGGGAGACTTCAGGGAGAAGTGAAGGCCCAACAGGGAGACTTCAGGGAAAATCGACAGATCGCGTTTATACTTTTTATGAATAAAATATTCTAAGAATCTACACCTTTTTGTTACTTTTCTAATCATTTTTGCATGACAATTTAAGGAAATACATTTTGTAAGTCCTTGTCTTGCCATACGTGTAGTCTGAAATACTTTTTTATTTACATGTGTACCTATGCAAATTGTCATAAAAAATCATGACATAAGGACCATAAGTTAATGGCATAAGAGCTATGTTTATTCTGGTAGGTCTAAATGAATTGAAGATTTGACATGGATCAAATTATGCTGCATTTCAAAGACTTTAAAATTAAACCAAGTCCAAGAACCTTTTAAAACAAAAATAATAATCAATTATGAAAAGTTAAAATACGGTTTCACTGTCTTTCATAGCTAAAATCATGATTCAAAAATGTATCTGTTCTTAATAAGAATTCAGAGAGAAAACTGTTTGACATGTGTTGAACAGTTGAAAACGTAAAATAAACTGTTAATTTCAAATCGTGTACATGTAATCGCACATGTTTGCGGTATTTTTAGCCATAATAATACGGAGAGTCAAACAGAAAATAGCCCATAAAACATGTAAAAAATAATCTTAATGTTCTTATAAACCATCTTTGATGGCTAAATTAGTATGCAGCTGTCTAAAAAGGAATTTTATTACACAATAACTTTCATATTTGAAAAATCCACCTGGGTCAAAATGCTAAACTAAATTCCTAACTGTGTATTGCTACCTTAGCAATCTATATTATGTTTTTTTTTGTGTATGTGTATTTTTTTTTTTATGAGTTGGGTGTTGATTGCTGATTGCTGATGTGAGGCATTTTTTTGGAAAATAAACAAGAATGTGTCCATAGTACATGGATGCCCCACTCCCATTATCATTTTCTATGTTCAGTTGACCGTGAAATTATCATAGGGAACGTGTGTACTAAGTTTGAAGTTGATTGGACTTCAACTTCATCAAAAACTACCATGACCAAAAACTTTAACCTGAAACTCCCACTTTCATTTTCTATGTTCAGTGGACCATGAAATTGGGGTCAAAAGTGTAACTGGGCTCTAAAATTAGAAAGATCATACCATAAGCAACAAGTGTACTAAGTTTCAATTTGATTGGACTTCAGCTTCATCAAAAACTACCTTGACCAAAAACTTTAACCTGAAACTCCCATTTCATTTTCTATGTTCAGTGGACCGTGAAATTGGGGTCAAAAGTGTAACTGGGCTTTAAAATTAAAAAGATCATATCATAAGCAACTAGTGTACTAAGTTTCAAGTTGATTGGACTTCAGCTTCATCAAAAACTACCTTGACCAAAAACTTTAACCTGAAACTCCCATTTCATTTTCTATGTTCAGTGGACCGTGAAATTGGGGTCAAAAGTGTAACTGGGCTTTAAAATTAAAAAGATCATATCATAAGCAACTAGTGTACTAAGTTTCAAGTTGATTGGACTTCAGCTTCATCAAAAACTACCTTGACCAAAAACTTTAACCTGAAACTCCCACTTTCATTTTCTATGTTCAGTGGACCGTGAAATTGGGGTCAAAAGTCTAATTTGGCTTTAAAATTAGAAAGATCATATCATAAGCAACAAGTGTACTAAGTTTCAAGTTGATTGGACTTCAGCTTCATCAAAAACTACCTTGACCAAAAACTTTAACCTGAAGTCGGACGAACGAACGGAGCCACAGACCAGAAAACATAATGCCCCTCTACTATCGTAGGTGGGGCATAAAAAATAAGATTGGTTATAATTGCCAATGAAACAACTCTCAACCAGAGACCAAATGCCATAGTACTGTTTCCATTCTATGTACAACTAAATGGGACTATACAGCTGTAATAGTATTTCCTTCCTCTTTTCATTTTAAGAAGCTTCTGTGGTTTAACAGAGTTCAACATAAATATTAGTTCAATTGCCATGAACAAATGAAATGTCACAATCAGGTGACTATAAGATAGCTGTACTTTGCCTATGTGGCAATTAAATAATCACTTCAGAAATATAGAAAATAACCAAAATGCATTGTTTTAGGTTGCATTTCTGTAAATATTGACAATGCAATTTCCCATAGGAACTCCTTTTACGGCTAAAACTGTACCACTTTTACTATGAAGTTTTGAAAAAAATCTTATCCTAGAATTGAAAGTTCATATGCACTTCAATTTTTTTCAAAGGTCAAAATATAGGGCTGTGGGGCATATTTTCAACATTTACCTCGAATGAAGGGTTACCACAGATTTCAATGTAAACAATATGCACATGTATATTTACTGGTAACATTCCCAAGATATGTCTCTATGAGATGGAACACAGAGAGCATAACTGGGAACCAGTATGTAAACAAAATTAATTTTCTATGAATATTCTAAATCTCTCCAAAAGAGGCATGGTTTGAGAAACAGCTGCATTTACAAAGTGCAACCTTTAACATATTGATTCACGTGCATTCTTTCTCACACAGATCTATCTGAATGCAGATTCTGGAAAAAATAATCTAGAAGTTTCTTGAAAACAGAAAACTGATATCAATGACATTTTTTTTATCAGAAATTTAAATTTGGACAAGCTGTTTTCCATTTTTAACAAGTAAAATTTTGTGGTCATTTGCCAGAAGGAGAAGTTGATTAAAAGTTATGTCAACCCTGTTTTCATAAATCAAATTGTGATACATGTACTTACAATATCAGAAATATGTTCTATGAATATGTTGTCTCCATACTGTATTTTGTTTGATAATGAATTCACTTTAAGATTGAAATATTGGATCATCTGATGAAGACGTTTGTTTGGGAACACATCTTCTGTACAAATATAGGCTGCCCCTGAAACATATTATAAGTGTAAAATATAGGATATTTAATGAAAATAAAAGATACTGTTTCAAAGAAATTAACATATCAAATATTGACTGCTTGACTATAATTAATATGTATGTACTGAATAGCTAATTAAATCCTGGAAACATCTATCTGATAACCGAGCTAATCATAGTGACCGCCTTATATTTATGTTTGACCGAAATAATAATTGACCTATTCTGCATAGTGACTGAGGAGCACATCTAATACTGAAATCTTAACTAGACCACTACATACCTGTCAACTGACTCCACGGCTGTGACCCGAGATTTTTCACAATTCTGAGGGATCACCGGGACAACTGCCGCGTCATTCAATAACCCGAGAATAACGAAAATTACCCGTTTTCACCTGGATTTCTTAGCCTAGAGATTGATTTCATAAGTGATTTTCTTTTGAAATACCGGCAAATTCGTAATTCTTTCATGAACAGGAAGTTCAGCTACATGTAGCTGTGTAAACTGTCAAATTTAGTGACCCATTATGTGCATGGCTTCACTTGACAGCTTTGGTGTCAACACACTGTTAATAACACCAATTACCTTAGCTTTAGGTCGTAAATAATTTGTGTACAACTTGAGTTACTTCCCCTTTTTTGTCACCATTAAAATTGTTCCTTATATTTACGTTTTTGGGGTAAAAAAGATTAAATCTTGTACAAAAAGAATTCAATATTACTTTTCATTATTTTTATACCTTTATATTATTATAAAATATGTAGTTGAAAATTATTTTTTCATCTATACTTCCTTTAACTGTTTAACTTTATTTTACTATACTGTAATTTCAAGACAAGGCTGTTCAATCAGATGTTTAAGGGCTAAAAAGCCAGTCATTGACTTCACATAGTTCCAATTGAAGAATAAAAAATTAGCAATGATGTTTAAGGTTGAAGTCGATATCATGCATGTAATGGATACTCAAATGTAGTACATTGTATGAAGATCAATAAGAAAAGGAAATGAGGCAGTGTTACACAAATTTATCAAAAGCTTTTAAAAGTGCAATGACAAATTTTAGATTACTCAAACAAGTGAACATGTTTTGGAAACTTTGAATTATAAGAAAAATGTCCCCTAAATACTGAAATTCAGCTCGAAAAGTTTGTACGCATTATGACCTGATATTTCATTCTTCAATGCAGGTCATGACCTGCATTTTCATTGTCACAGGTTGACAGATATGCTACTAGAGAATGAAATTGAGGTCAAATGCCATGACATGTCAGGTGAACACTTATATACTTCTCAAAACCTAAGTAATTGAAAGTGAGGCAAATCTATATATATGCTTCTAATAATAGAACAGCATCCTGCAATTACACTGAAGAGATGAGTAAATGTTAATTTCTGTTCACTTAAAAACACTTTTGAGTATTGCCTCTAGATGTCCTCGTTTAATTCCTATGAGAAGGTAACACCTTCCGAAATGAAAGCTGATTTTTTTGTTTATCAACTATAGTTAAAGGAGGAGATAAGGCTTCTGCCCAATGCTAGGCAGTGTTGTCATAAGAGAAATAAAAAGTACGCTTAGATGAAGTAAAGAATCAGATGTACCTGAACATTGTTAGGTTGATTTTCAAAGCACTTTAAATATATAAGACCCCTTTACCAAGAATTTGTTTTACATGCACACATATAAAAATATGCGTTTTTTATATAATGAAATCATAGGTACACCACCTTGAATTACTGTACATTTAATGTTGCCTTATCTTACCTCCACTCAATCCTCCAAGAGTAAATGGCAGCTGTACATTTAATGTTGCCTAATCTTACCTCCAAGAGTAAATGGCAGCTGCACATTAAATATTGCCTACACTTACCTCCACTCAATCCCCCAAGAGTAAATGGCAGCTGTACATTTAATGTTGCCTTATCTTTCCTCCACTCAATCCTTCAGGAGTAAATGACAGCTGTACATTTAATATTGCCTACACTTCCCTCCACTCAATCCTCCAAGAGTAAATGACAGCTCTACATTAAATATTGCCTTCACTTACCTCCACTCAATCCTCCAAGAGTAAATGGCAGCTGTACATTCAATGTTGCCTTATCTTACCTCCACTCAATCCTCCAAGAGTAAATGGCAGCTGTACATTTAATATTGCCTACACTTACCTCCACTCAATCCTCCAAGAGTAAATGGCAGCTGTACATTTAATATTGCCTACACTTACCTCCACTCAATCCTCCAAGAGTAAATGGCAGCTGCACATTCAAACAAAGCTGTAGACACAGCTGAGTTTTACCAGCAGAGCTCTCCCCGGATATTTCTGTTATACCATGAGACAAAAGTCCACCACGTAAAGCTTCGTCGATGGATTTACATCCAGTTGTCAATTTCTTCAATGTGAGCTGACTAGGACATTTTTCTTCCAATATGTCCAAAGCTAGTAGGCAGATAAATAGATCAGATTACAGAATTGGATGAATATCAGAATTTCAAATGAAGGAGAAATGTTTTCACCTGGTTTTTATTGATTTATAATGACTGAACGTCTATGAGAACTCCTTTTTGTCAATTTAACTTAGTCATTACAATCATACAACCAGAGGCTGATTTAGGGGGTGGCCCTCCCCCTTTTTGTGGGAAAATTTTGGTTGGTTATATAGGGAATCACTGAAGCATGACGGAGTGGGCCCCCTCTTAGGCAGTCAGGGGGCCCCAACTTATGAAAATTTCTGGATCCGCAGGTGACAACAGAATATAGATATTAGAATATATATATCTTTAAAAATAGTTTGAAAACTGAACTTATCTTTAGATTGAAAATGAAATCATGAACCATAACATGTCAGAGGTCAAATATGAATTAAAAAATATTTCATTTACTGTTAATTCAGAAATCAGTGCACGTTTTTTTTATTTGAAAAATGCAATTGGGTTATTATAATAAATTAAACTTGCATTCTGATTATTGATACATAGATCATGTAAACCAACATGCAGATTATCCTGCAATCACAATAATGAAATTAACATTCTTATTTATTCTTATAAAATCTCAAATATAAATGTTTTCTGAATATACAGTAATGCAAGCAAAAACCAAAATTATCCAAATTAACAAAACAAGAACCGATATTGAATTTACCAAAGGATGTAAACCAGGGCCCATCATTTCCATTATCTCCCCTTTAACATGTTGTGGGATCATGAAATCTTTGCACAATGTAAAATCAAAGATAAACCACATGCTGCATTAATTGTTCACCTGAAACACAAGGCAGTTTAGGAACTGTTCTAGCAACTGCTTTCTTTAGTAATGACACGTCTCCTGAACTTAGTCCTGTTGACCTTTGAATATCTGGATTGGACAGACTCAAAACAGTTTCAAACTTTTTTATATTTGCTGAAACGAACAAAAAAGATAACAATAAACAAGGAGATAATTTATACATTTGTACCTACATTCCCAATTTAAAATATTATACATTTTAAAGACATTTATATTGACTGTGTTGTTAGAAAAATCACCAATTTTTGTAGTTCCAAATATTCTGATTTTTCACATTCTAAGTTTTCATGTACACTGGTCTCCTGTTGCAGACTTAACAATTAACTGCAAGGCCCATTGCCCAGGCTTGTAAACTCTACAAGCTAACAGAATCCAACTTTAAAAATTCTTTTATAAATTGAGCTTCAGTCTTGTGGACTCAAAACTTAATCGTGAAGGCTGCTCGTCACGTGAAAAATTCATGTGAAATATTGTCTTTTCATGAATATAACAAGTCTCTTTGTGTAAGTTAAAAATTTTAAAGATATTTCTTACTATAAAGTGGATGTCAGTTTTGTCTTTATACAATATTTTAAACAATCTTAAGAAAAGTTGTCTCAAATTCTCAATCTATACACATTCAATGTCCATTTGATTTTGAATAGCAACTTAATTATAAAAGTTTCAATCTTTGCTGCATAACCATACTCATAGTTTGTTTTATGTTAATATATGTTATTCATTCTTTGACTGTTTATAGATCTTTATCTATATACTGTTATGTATGTGTTTTTATATTCTGCCAAAAGCTCCAGTCTACAGTCACAGCAACTTTAAAATTGAGGAATAAAGTTGTGCACCCAAAAACTGTTGATACATGTACATATGAATCGTGATTTTTTTTTATATACTTATATTAATAGGTTTTTTTTCTTTGCTGTGAATACCACTGTCACTCTAATATAATTATAATCAATTTAACTATTGTCAGTTTATTGTCTTAATTTTGTCAAGGATTTGTATCACTGGCAGACCTATTTGGAAAATCACCGTGATTTTTGTAAAAAATTCGGTGTTTTTTGGCCAATCTGCGCGGAACGGATAATAAATAGAGGTTCATCGTAAATTTTCCGTTTTACAGAATATTTTGCGGTTCTCCGGAGATTTTCCATGTCTCAGGGAATTATCCGTTTGTCCGATAAAACGGGTGTGTATTGAGTCATTGATAGAACCAGTGATGCGTGAGCGACGGTTATTAAAAGGTCGGTTGTATAATCCGTTATGCGTGAGCGACGTTCAATCATTAATTGATCGTTGTATAATCCGTTAAGTGTGAGGGACGGTTGTATTGAGGTACAGATTGTGATATATGTAGAAGTTTACAGAACTACTAGTATCATTAATCGATTGAGATATAAGGAATTTTCAAAAATTTATCACATATGATAATGTTTCTGTAAATTTAGAGAGAAACAGATTATATATTTCTCGGGGTTAAAGGTTTACTTTTATGATGGAAAAATACATGTGTATTTCTGAGGCCGCAGATCATTTAAACTTCATTGGCAAATAGGAATTTTTAAAACGGTCTTGATCACCTGCTGATCCATTAATCTTTCAGAATGAAATGCACATTTATACCTCTTGGGGTTGAAGGCATATATTAGCAAAATTAACAATATGCTACGATGAGATAATAACTAGTTGCGAATTTTAGTCCGAATGTGTATATATATATGAGCATATGGACATACATTCATCTTTATAATTAATCAGTTCATCTGTCATTTGTTTTATTCAATTACTTTTCAATTGTGGTATAAATACAATTTTATCATTGTGTAAGACGATTTGAGAATAATGCTTTCATCGTAAATACTTCAGAAATTATAATTGATTCAAGAACCGTTTATTGGAACAAAAATAAAATGAACGGCCTGGAGGAAGTTCTAACCTTAGTTGATATCAGGGGTCAATTGGTATAGCAGTATGTTACGTAATACAACGATCGTCGATGCATAATATGCATATGTATGTATATAGTATGCATGCAACTGGATTTCGACAACTCGTTGGTTGTCTTTTAGACAAAGAAGTTCCATTTTAAAGATATCAAAGTACGTCAATGCACGTCTTGTAAACTAATCTGTTACTTTTTGAAATATAAATAAGTTATATTTAAAAGATTGGATGGTTATTTCACACGTATCAAAGTTCTTCTGTCATCATTACTTACTGTTTTTCAATTATTTTTTGAGAGTTCGATCTTAAAACTAAGTTCGTCCTGACATTTATGGAATATTTGCCACTGGAAGTTAAACAACCAACAATCAATCATCTTATTACAAAATTTAAAATATGCCTGAGCGATAATATTCTTTTAAATTTTAATGTGAAAGACAGTTTCTCCATTTATAAGAAGGCACTTCCAGGTCTAATGTTAAGTGTATCTAAATCCCGGGATTGAGATTTATTTACTATACTAGCAAAAAAAAAAAAGAAAAGAAAAGAAATGATGATACGTTTTTTTTTTAATAATTAAATAATTAACGTTAAAAATATATGTAATTAACTTGATCTAAAACTTGACCTCGCTCATAATAGAGAATGTTAAAAATCAATCGTGTCGACTGCACGGGATTGTCCAACGGCGGGAAATACCCTGTAACTATAAACACAGGTGATGTTACTGACCGATTGTGGAATGTCAATTAAAGGGTTAAAGTGATGTGTAATGATTGACATTATTGTGCGCTTGAAAGTTGAGGCTCTAGTAGGTTCATTTCAATTGATAATCGAAAATCGAAAATCATTTTTTTTCAAATCAACGATGAAGTTTTGGATATTATGGAAGGGATTTTTTTAAGGACAACGGAGGTACCTTAAAAGTCAATAGGAAAATATACAAATAAAATAATATAAAACAATTTCGAAGGTCACAACTTGTATCTTATAAATCAATGATAAAGCGACTTCATCAGTATTAACAGTTATAAGATTGCAATCAGATGACTTTCAATTTTGTTTGTGTTTCAGGAGTGGGAGTGTATAAGATTACCTTATATTACAATGTTTGTTGATATTGCTTGACCCTTATGGGTGTAATTTTGCAATAAAGATTAAAAATATATATTTTGGATGTTCCATTCTCAGCATTGTTTCTGGTCTTGTCTGTTCGTTTGTTCGTTCGTCCGTCTGTCCCGCTTCAGGTTGAAGTTTTTGGTCGAGGTAGTGTTTGATGAAGTTGATATCCAATCAATTTTAAACTTAGTACACATGTTCACAATGATATGATCTTTCTAAATTTAATGCCAAATTAGAATTACCTCATTTCCTCAGTCCACTCAGGGACTTTCTATACTAATTAAAGATAGTCCTTGGTCTGTTAAACATAGAAAATGATAGTGCGGATTGGGCATCCGTGTATACTAGTGACACATTCTTTTTTTTAATTTATTAAACTTGTTCTCAGTGGCAGATCCAGATTTTTTTTTATATATAAGGAGAGGGGAGACTAACTGATAATGTCATGAGAGGACCAGCTCCAGTCATTCTCAAGTGATTCCCTATATAATCAATATTTATTTTCAACAAAAGGGGGCGGACACCGTGTCATTCCCCCTTTATAGCCGACTGAGAAACTCAAAGGGCTGTTTAGGCAGTCTATGTCGTCAAAAGCTTCTATGCGTTGTATAGCCAGTCATTGAGTCAGTGTCGTTAAAAACCTCCATGATATCAATCAATCAAATCAAGACTATTAAAAACTCTCATCAACGCCATTCCCCACTAAATCCGGCTCTGGTTCTATTAATTTCATTACTTCTTCAACATACTAGTATCGGGAGCATGTGAGTATGGTAGCACTCCGTAGATAGGTCTGTAGTTTTGCATGTATGACACTAACAGTTGGCCTAACGTATTAGAAGGCCAGTGTTGGAAGGTTATTCAACATTCTGTGGCTCAATTGTAACTATATTTTCTGTGAAGTGCTACCTAAGCCGTGGCCTGGTGAACCCTACCCATTTTTGTCAAAGGATTTTCCAATAGCACATCGAAACACTTCCAGCATTCTATATTTTTTTTCACCAAAAAAATTGTACCTCAGCATAATACAGGTCATGAGGTACATTTGTTTGAGGAGGGGGTTTCAATTACTGTTTAATTTCCTGTTACTACGAATTTTCGGGATTTTTTTTTCATCAGATTTGCCCTGTTGTCTTTTCTTTTAACTCCGTGTAAACCCTCACACGCGATGTTTACAGAATTATTTGTTTGTAAAATCAAATTTGTTGTATTACCTCTTTTATCAAAATAATATTTAGTTAGCTTTATTAGCGCCTTTTCAAAGTCCAAGCATTGAACATTGCAAACACATATAAATATTTTCAAATGAATTAGAAAATATCTTCCCAAATCGACAGAGAGATATTTGCCACTGGTCTTTACCCAGTTAACGATTCACTCTTAAATGCATTTCTCAAAAAACGATGGGAAACAGAAAAAACCAGACTATATCTTTTGGATAAACAGCCAAGGACATTTCCAGACATGAATATTACTGCATGGACCATCGCTTAAAAGTTTTGTGACAGAACAGACTTACAACTTTACTATAGTACATGTACAGTGCTTAGAACTCTCATAATTTTACTCCAGTTTACATAGTGCATTATTTTATGTTTTATGATAACAGAACTTTGTTTTATCAAGGTTTATCATAACTCGTATGGTTTTATGATAACTGATTTCTGAGGAATATGTTTAATAATGTAAACTTTATTTAAAGATACGTTTTTTCCAATTGGCGCTAAAGAAAAGCACCATATGAATATTCATGAACCTACAACGATTGCTCAAAATCGTGATTTAAAAATCCTGTTTGTGAGATGTAGATTCATTTTAATACCGAAATTTCGTCTATATATTAAGTTTCACAAGTGTATAACACGGAGAAGCTATCAGAAGGTACATTACTTCCATTTTGTTTGGGTGTGAACCATCGATGTTTACAGCAATATCAAAGAATAAGATGATGATGGTAGAAAGAACTATGGGCGTCATGTGGCAAATATTACATGCATATCGGACCATGAGTTGTCAATCTGTATGAAAAGATTTCCAATACAAACATATTATTGAGAAGGAATGTTAACATGCTCTCGTACTAGTATTACAGGGTTCTTGTGTCGTTCACCTTAGACACACATCTTTTTAACGATGTTTAGGATAAAAAAAAAGACAGAACCAATTTAATGTCATATATCCCTATTTTTTAATATAACTATAACAAGAATACCCCTATTAAGCGGACAAGCAGTTTATTCTTTTTTCTGTTATTGAATATTGAATACCAAGAAGGAAAGTAAATCCCGAAATTAATTTGAAACTTTGATACTCAATAGTTTTCCAGCAAAATATTCACAACCCTTGGGGATAATTAGTGATTGTCCAGTGGCATGTATAACATGCATGTCGGAACAGGAAATGTTGCATAATGTACTTTCAGAACCATGTTCACATCATTATAAATTATAGCCAACAATTGAGACGACAACTCCTTCCTTTGTTCGAGAACAATCTTGTTGAAATAGAAATCTGTGATTTTACTATGTCCATAACTTCGATGAACCCAAAGCAAGTTAAATATCGACCTGTATTTAATTCAAATAAGTTCTCTTCTTCTTCTTCGTCCATCGACATCCCATGATAACATACTCAGTCTGTTGTCATACGAGGACTAGTTTATTTACAGAACTTTTAACCCAAATAAACAAAATGTATGTTTCTTTCTTATGTTCAATGTAAAAATGTATATAATTTTGAATTGCAACTATCTATAGTTCCGTAACTTTCTATCAAGGCGTATTAAAGAATGGTCGAAAAGTGCGTATATTTTTGTTAAATCAATATTTCTTGTACGTTTCAAACTGTCCTTCACTTTTGAGAACGAGTACTTACATTTCCCCAAATTTACCCTTGGAAAAAATGTGAAAACAGATTTTTATTTTATCAAATCTTTTTTTTTTGAATTATTTAGATTTTTATAAATAATATTCTTTACAACAGAAATGTAATTTATAAACAAGCTTATGCGTTTAGTAATGACTAGTATATCGGACACGCAAGACAGAGATTTATACTATACACCTGATAGTTCAAAAGTTATCGGTCGTATACACTGATCAATACCCTTAGAAGTGAAGCGATGCATGAACTTGCAAGTCCGACAGGAAATCGCTTGAATACCTGAACGTGTCACCTCACAATACATTTGGGAGTAATACCTTTAGCCATGCTGGTGATCAGACAAGGGAAGGTACAAATTTATTTAAATAAGTTTATTACATAAAAGAATTATGAACAAATTAGATTTTCGAAAACAATTTTCACGGAACACTTATTTACGCTCATTTATGACTTTGAACTATGACTTTTTCACCAATTCCCATATAAACAGTTAAGTAGACAGAGACATCAATATCAGCCCAAGGGCCTTTAGGCCCGAGGGATGATATTGGTCGAGGGTGATACGGCATATGATACGGATTTTGCCATGTATTATTCTCTATATATTATACATATTATATATTATACATATAACAGTATTTTTAAAATTTTTTTTTCATATATATTATACATATAACAGTATTTTTTTTAATTTTTTTTCATACATATATCACTAAAATTCAAGCGACTATGAATTCACGAACACGTGGCTGTTGACACATTACACACAATATACTTAAAATACCTGGGTCAATTTACACTTCTGGTTTATTGTCCCTTTAACCAGCCAGTGTATCTGTGTGTGATGTATTTATCTACCGTGCAAGGGTTGTGCAGCCAGTCAAGGTCGTTAAATGTATCTCTAGCTCCATTGACAGACTCCCATAATATATTCGAAAGCGGATTCCGGATTTTGAAAAAAAAAAAAGAATGTGGAAGGACGTAAAGACAACATTACAAATTGGACTAGTGTACATGCAACATTCAATCTATTTCTTGTGTGACAGTTTACTGACTGTCAAACCCGTGTTCAATTTATTATTTTGATATGGTTCCATCATTCGAAAATAAGTTATTAAAATCTCAGTAGGCTAAAACAAACTACTGGATTTTACCCACAGAGTGCAACAAACACAGGTCACGGAAATGGTTTCTACTACTTCAAACTTTGGCAATCTAAAATAAAATCTAATCAGTCAATTTTACAGTATCACAATTTCATGTAACAGAAGAAGATAGTGCCTTGAAGATAGCTGAGTAAAATAAATATTTTTTTAAACAAGATATATGTAGGGAGCTCTATTTTTAACCAACCCGCGCATGAACAGATTCATTTTTTCTTGTATTTACTTCCTGAATGACACAACTCTAGAAATGTTTGCCACTGGACATCAATTTAAAAATTAAATAGAATCAGACAGTCAGGCTCGAGCAAAAAACCTTGAGAACGGAACTTTATAGCAAGATATATACTATAGTGTATACAGATTGTATTTGAACACATACGAGGGTCTTGAATATTGTCTTATAGTTGTAAGTAATTTTTCTGTAGTCTTCATATTTTCCCCCATTATTCTATATTCTTTGTTTTCTTGGTGTCTATTTTATTTACTTTTTTGGCCCTTTGTTGTGCACTTTTTGTCCATATATATTCTCTCTTCTTCTATATAAATCCTATTCAAACCCTTATAAACATACACAATCAAAATGTTCAACTCAAAACCCCAGTTGACTTGTCATCCATGGAGTTTTTCTCAACCGTTGAGAATATAACAAATGCTAAATGAGTCCGTTTAAAAAAAAGATGTGGTGTGATTGCCAATGAGAAAACTCTCGTTAAGAGACCATATGCCACAGAAATTAACAACTATACATGTAGGTCACCGTACGGCCTTCAACAACGAGCACAGCCCATACTGCATAGTCGGCTATAAAAGGAGAAAAAGTCTAGGAGTCCATTACTGATATTACATATATATATGATTAATGTATCACGTATACGTCTGATGCTTAGTTGTTGGCTCTGCTGGAAGGCAAAATATTTAGCTCTTTACTGACTAGTATTTAACAACTGAAACTAGATAAGTTATGAAAATCAAGGAATCTATACATGCTATAACAGCAAATTTAAACGGAACCAAAACGCAAATTAGTAAAATAATAAGTATACAACTAGCATTTCAGCATTTTAATATTGGTAATTATTAATGATTTAATGCGTAAATAAGTTATCCTACACAGTGGAACAAATGGGAAGCCAAAGTACGTTAATGTCTGGATTAATCTTCTGCAAAAACAATGTCATTTTGTTTATTTTATCTGGTTAAATCTTCTGACATCAGACTCGGACTTCTTTAGAACTGAACTTTAAATGTGCGTATTGTTATGCGTTTACTTTTCTACATTGGCTACTAGAGGTATAGGGGGAGGGTTGAGATCTCATAAACATGTTTAACCCCGCCGCATTTTCCCGCCTGTCCCAAGTCAGGAGCATCTGGCCTTTGTTAGTCTTGTATTATTTTAATTTTAGTCTCGTGTGTACAATTTGGAAATTAGTATGGCGTTCATTATCACTGAACTAGTATATATTTGTTTAGGGGCCAGCTGAAGGACACCTTCGGGTGCGGGAGTTTCTCGCTACATTGAAGACCTGTTGGTGACCTTCTGCTGCTGTTTTTCTATGGTCGGGTTGCTATCTCTTTGACACATTCCCCATTTCCATTTTCAATTTTATTTCAATAAACTGACTTAAATAAAATTTAAGCAAGTTAAACTGTAAGCTTGCCGCCGTTGATACCCCCGCCGAAATATTTCAGTTCACAGGAAGTTGTTGAGAAATGAATCTGAAAACGCACCACACGGTACAACTTACTTGCATCAACCCTGTAACCAAATTGATAGATACGAAAAAGATAGATACGAAAAAAATTTACTTAAATAAATGTTTACATGTAATGTATGACGTACTTAAAATCATCTTTGTGTAAAGAAACGTTTGAATTGGCTGATCTTTTTGTAAAGCATGCTATTTTGACGGTTACGGATTCAGACTCATTAAAGATGCAAACGATGCAAACGGCTATGCTCGCACATGTTTTGATCATTTCTTTCAAACACATACGTTTGCAAAGTTTACATAAACTTTGACAAACTATGCAAACGCTAAAAATGCGTCTGCAGTTTGTCGTTTGTTAGTACAAACGCTGCATTTTTTTCTAACTTCAACCTGATTAAACGAAGTATTTGTTTCTACGTTTGTAAAAAAGTCTGATTACTAACAACATGTGCATGCATTATTGAAAATTCAAACAGGGTCATTAAAGATTTATCAAACGATGTATTTGTTTCTACTCGTGTAGAAAACAGTAACACACGCGACACAACGTTTACAAAATTCTTGTTAGAAAGAAATGCGGCCTAAGAAAAATCTTGTTACAATCACAAGAAGTCTTGATAGGTCGTAAAATAAACTTCCCATCACTTTATTCTTTTCACATGTCAATTTAAATAAAAAAATTCGCAACGATGTCATAATTGAAAGCACGAGGAAGGCTGGCCAAAATGTTCAACTTGCGGCTAGTGATTGACAGGTATGATTATATCTTGGGGCTCTTGTGGGGAGCGTGGTGTCGGACGGAAAAAAGATTTCCAGTATTCATATATATATAAATGTCGATCTAATGTGGAAAATTGTGAGGTTTTTTTTAATAGCACAAAGAAAAAGACGTTAGAAGAGTAACAATGTGTAACTATAAACGAATTACTCGTTTATAATCTACGAGACTGATCAGATCGAAGTTTGATAAAAAAAAAAAAAAAAAAAAAAAAAAAAGCATTCAATATCAAACCTTCTTGGTTGGAGAAAACATGTTCAATGTATACCTGCAAATATGTCTTAATAAATTATATTGTGTATTTAAATTATCTCCATTGAATACAATACAATTTATTAAATGTATCTATGATATCCTCCATAAATAAATATCTGAACAGGTAAAGTTAAATTCGGATCAACAGATTGATTTACGACCTTCCGCTTGTCCATGTTGTATTGCAAAAATATCACAGCACTGCAGGTATTGCTCACATTAGACAAGTGTCAAATCAGTATGACATAATGTCGGATTACGGCATCTGCAGTAATTAAGAGTCTGTTTTTACAGGAACTGATTTATCTTAACATGACAATAAAGAAGAATTTTGTAAGGTGAACATATTTGTAGTATTGCAAAGTTACCACGTGCATTTTCCTGTTCATTGGTCACATTTAAATAGATTATTCTTTATTGAACTAAATTCGATATTTAAATTGCAAGTAACTTTAATATCAAAACCACCGCTTTTTATTTCTCGACTGAAAAGGGTAATAAGACGGTTATTTTTATCTGACTATAAACAGTGTATATAATCACAACGATCTATTAATATCCGTTGCTCACAGATAACGGATTATACAACGATCTATTAATAACCATCGCTCACGCATCACTGGTTCTATCACTGACTCAATACACACCAGTTTAATCGGACAAACGGATAATTCCCTGAGACACGCGGATAATTCCCTGAGACACGGAAAATCTCCGGAGAACCGCAAAATATTCTGTAAAACAGAAAATTTACGATGAACCTCTATTTATTCTCCGTTCCGCGTAGATTTGCCAAAAATCGCGGTCATTTGCCAAATAGGTCTACCAGTGTATATAACCATGTATATGGCAAGCCAAAGTGGACAAAAAGAGCTATTTTTTAATATTAGAAAATGATTTTTTAATATTAGAAAATAAAATCATTTTAATATTAGAAAATGATTTTTTAATATTAGAAAATGATTTTCTAATATTAAAAAATCATTTTCTAATATTAAAAAAATAGCTAGAAAAAATCATTTTCTAATATTAAAAAATAGCTCTTTGTGGCAAGCCAAAGTGGACAAAAAGAGCTATTTTTTAATAATAAAAAAATCATTTTCTAATATTAAAAAATCATTTTCTAATATTAGAAAATAGCTCTTTTTGTCCACTTTGGCTTGCCATACATGTGAATGTGTTTGTGCTAATAAATAGTGTCTGTTGTCTATATAAATATATTAAAGTTTGTCATGTCAATGAGTTAAGGTTATGATAACTGTCACAGTAAATGTTGATACTGATAGAAATTTTGGTTTCTGAATAGTTTAAAATTTGTGTGTGTGTCTCCTCCAATAGAAATTTTAAACTGACCTAAAATCAAATCTCTTAAAAAAATATTAACCTTTTATCAATGCATGAGTAATTCTTGGATTAATGTCTAGTTGTGACAGTTGTTCTGACATTTACTGACAGTATTTTAGAAAATACCAAACTCAACATTTCCCGCCAAAACCATATTTAACTTCCGTTTCCGTTTCGGAACGTAAACATTGATTTTCATTTGAGACTTTTAAAACGATAGAAATACAAACCATGTCATGCCAGCTCTCTGTATTTGCTCATTTCCAAGAAGTCTCATCACTAAGAGAATATCTCTTTCCCTGCTTAAAAGATGAATCGACACAGAAAAGTAACAGTGGTGGTGAGACTGTTTTGTAAAATAAAGGGGGGTGGGGTACATAATCGAGACTGTTTTGTAAAAAGTGTGTGGGGGGGGGGGGGGGGGGGGCTACATTCGTAGGTCACCTCGGGTCCATTTGCCCATAGACGGTTCGTCCTGTTCGACTACATTTTAAATAAGAAAATACGTTCGTGTAATTAAAATCGTATAAAATTTATGAGAGAAGAAAAAAAAAATCATTTTAGATTTATGTCTAGTAATCTGACTGACCAAGGATTGGTATAGTATTTTTATGGTTTAGGAAGTAATCTGTAGGTTTGTACATACAACCCGTTCTGGCTACATCAGTTCTATGTAAATATTGTAAGTAAGGTAACCGGGGCCAATATATGTTGAGTAAGCTTAGATAAGACAGAATGTCAACATTCTGTTAATTGCTGGTATGCCTTCCTACAACATTGAAGGAAGGCTTCTGAAAAATAATTTCTCATAATAATTTGTTCTTCATGTCGAGCTGATTGGCGTCAATGTATTTCTTGCCATTAGTCTGCCAATTCCTGCTATTGACCCTGCAATCAGAGATCCCAATAAGCTGTCTCCCTTAAACGCAGACTAAAAATGTTCCAAATCACCAGTAATAAAATTGCCATTCCATAGGATGACATTCAACATTTTGTCCAAATTGAAAGCAAGGCAAACACAACTAGTGAGTGCTTCAAGGAAAAACTCACCAGAGAAATTCTCCTTGAAAATTACCCATACCTACATGCATAATTCATAATTTTTTTTTATCTTATTATCTATTATGAAAATAACAATCTTTTAATTCAAACTAAGAAAAAAAACCACATCAAACAATTTACTTACTTACTTATAGTTACTTATAGTTGATTTCCAGTACAGGATCCCTCAAGGTTCCTCTTCACCAGACTCGTAACTTAATGTGTTTCTTATACTATTTTGACCGTGACTTCCGGATATTTCTGCTCTATAGTCATTATAGTATAATTCTTCGTCTAACCAATATTTGTCTAGTCGATTTTTGAATGAATTTATCGATGGTGACTTTGTTATTTTATCTGGTAGTTTGTTCCAGGTTTTAGCAATTCTAACAGAGAAAGAGTGTTTACGGATATTAGATTGGAATCTTTGATGAACTACTTTATTACTGTTGGTCCTACTACTACATCTTTGTTGAGAATCTTCTGCCTTTCTTAAAAATGAGCTAACTTCTTTGTCGTAGTGTCCGTTCATTGTTTTGAAGGTTTCGATCATGTCTCCTCTTATTCTCCTATAGGATAATGTAGGTAAGCCTAGTTTTTTTAGTCTCTCTGGGTAGCTCATGTCTTTTAGCCCTGGTAGTTGTTTTGTTACCCTTCTTTGAACACCTTCTATTTTGTCTATATCTTTCTTTTTGTATGGGGACCAGACTGAGCTGGCATAGTCTAGGTGTGTTCTAACCATGGTTTTGTATAGTGGCATGAATGTCTCTATTCCCAGGTATTTAAATGTTCTTCTAAGAACTGCGAATATGGAGTTTGCTTTGTTCACTTTTTCACTAATGTGGTTTTCAAATGTGAGTTCTGCATCAATGAGGACTCCAATATCTTTTTCCTCTTTAACTTGTGCTATAGGATGATTTAGTAGGTTATAGATTGGTGGATGGTCAGTGCTATTAGATTTCTTACTTATTTTCATATATTTACATTTTTCTGGGTGAAATTTTAGTAGCCATTTGTCACTCCAGGATTCCATCTTATTAAGATCTTCTTGTAAAATTTGTCTGTCATTTTGTGTTTTAATTATTCTGAAGATCTTAGGCCAGGATTTTTTAATTTGTTGGTTTACGGATCCGCCGACCCGATTTTTCCGATTTCCAGAATAAAAATAAAATTGACTTTTCATGCTTTTTTATTCCCGCCGACCCTAGCAAATGCATTATCCCTGAAAAATAATTAAATAATTTTTTTTTATGAAATGAAATGCATTAATCACTAACAAAATTGATAACACTTTCTGTTGTGAAAAAATAAAACTTCCAGTTTACGTTTCTAAAAATAGACAAATCAATTATAACTGACCTTGAAATGTCGTTTGCGCAAATAATATTGCGGAACGAAACTTGTTTTTAAAACCAATTACACAATAAGTTCGTTTCCCTTATTTGTCATCAGTCCGTAAGATCATCATCTCATAGAAATAGACTTGTCCAAATGTGGACAGGGTAAAGGCATCAAGTTGAAGTACTGAATATTAACAAATCATTTGGAATTTTCTTGTTTCATAGATAATGAAAAAATTATCGTCCATTTGGATAAAAAACGGGAATGCGAGACAACAGATTAACCCGATAATCTCGTTTTCCAGTGGACGAGTCTATTAGGTTTTTAACACGTGTGTTGAAACTTATTTTCGTACGACGTTTTTACATTTTTTTCTTTATCAGTTTTCGTGCTTGAAGATCATTATTCACCAAGTTTTCAGGAATTGATAAAGAGCTACGCGAATTTATTTTTCTTGTTTCTGATATGACGATTTAATTTCGTCTTTGTCCGTGCACCCCCCTTTTTTTTACTGTAATTTATTGGACAATGTCATGCGATGTTTATAACATTTGAGCAATAATATTTCATCGAACTAAAATTTAAGAAATGATGATAAAATAGCATAACAAACATATTGTTAGAAAGGTGAAATATATATTGATTTTGCATATTTTTCTGTCTTCAAAGATGATTTTTTTTCTTCTTTTTTTTCCCGACCGACCGACCCGACTTTTTCATTGGGAAAATCCGTAAACCATCAAATTAAAAAACCGTGGCCTTAGTGTCATCTGCAAATAGGTATGCATCAGAATCTACTTGGTCTGGGAGATCATTTATATATAAAACAAATAGTAGTGGTCCTAATACTGATCCTTGGGGTATCCCAGATGTAACGTTAGCCCAGTCTGACTCTTCACCATTCACTACGACTTTTTGTTTCCTATCTTCTAAAAAGCTTAAATTTACTTTCACATCTTGATTCCATTGATCTAATTATATATAATTTCTAACCAAAACTAATGGGGATATGGTATGATGGTCAGATGACAACTATCCAAAAGCCCAAAGGACAATGAATGAGGTTCCTGAACATGATTACGTGTTTAGCATAACCAAGGATATTAATACTTTTGAAATATTTTTCCTGGCTGCAAACCTTCAAGGTCCCTTTCAATAATTTTTAATTACAATATTTATTATTTATAATATATTGTAGCATCGATATCATGATTATACAACACAACAAACAAATAAAACAAAGAAGAATATTATTTATGGGTAAATGGATGTGGGCGTAAAAGATACAGTAAATGGGCAAACTGACCACAGTTCCCAAGACGAACAAGTAAAATCTCATTCCTACTTGTCATAGAATTGATAAAACTTAGGAAAATGATATGTTTTACATTTCACAGAAACATATATAGATTATGTTTTCTTATTGGAGTAAAATGTCAAAGTTGTTGATAAGAAAGGTTTTAGGAAAGGCCCCTATAATATAAATACATTAATTTGCTATCTTTGTGTCAACGGTTTTACCTTTACATTGTTCTCTAGTCATTTACAAATTTATGTTAAGAAAGTATTGAAACCATAATGTTATATGTTTGTAGGAAATGATGCCTGGACTGAGGATTGGAGTTGGAATGAAGATGAACCGATGGAACAAGATGACTCAGACTCATCTCAGTCAACCGAGGAGAATAAACACAACTGGCTACAGGATTGTCTCATATCCATCTCACCTGCTAATGATCTCATGGCTGTGGCATATGGTGACAAACTTGTCCTGCTCTCACGTATGTAGGCTTTACTTAAAATAAAATTTTGAACCATAAACTATATGCTTAGAAAATAGATTTTTTTTAAAGTGAATATGAGCCATAAAAAAGTGTTACATACAATTTATCGCATTACAAAGTATTTGTAAAGTAATTTGAAATTCAAAGTTGCACTACTTAATTTATTTTTGCACAGCTTTTGATAAACTAAGCTACAATTCAATTTACATGTACATGTATACATCATCAGTGACTTTATAGTTTGCTAAAACCCTTCCTGTTTTCATTTACTTTTGTAGTAACTTTTTCTTCATGACTTTAATATATTTAACAGAAAAATGGGATCCTGGTGACACAGAATCAGAGACCAAGTTTTCTATGAAGTATAAAGAAAGTTTGAAACAAGATGAAGGGTATGTATTAATTGTTCATTATCACTGAACTAGTATATACATGTATTTGTTTAGGGGCCAGATGAAGGACGCCTTCCGGGTGCAGGAATTTCTTGCTACATTGAAGACCTGTTGGTCACCTTTTGCTGCTGTTTTTTCTATGGTCGGGTTGTTGTCTCTTTGACACATTTCCCATTTCCATTCTCAATTTTATTAGAATAGATCATGTGATTTTGCCCTTCATCATGTTATCAAAGAGGTTAAAAAGAATCGAAGGCCGTAGAAAAAGCTTAATTATGGTTGTTAATAGTAAGGCATAGAGGTGGAAATAGTTACTGTATATATTATATTGGTTAAGACTAAGTGATTATGTGTGTAAAATACTTTTTAGTTTGGGTTATGTTTATTATTCATATGTTTACATAGAGAATAATACATGGCAAAATCCGTATCATATGTCGTATCATCCCGAGACATCAATATCAGCCCAAGGGCCTTTAGGCCCGAGGGATGATATTGGTCGAGGGTGATACGGCATGTGATACGGATTTTGCCATGTATTATACACTTTATCATATATTTCAACAGAAGAGTATTATATTATATGAACTGTTTTCTGATCCATAGCACTGGGTTACCTTCAGTTCTACTTTTGTCTTGTTTCGAAGGCCTTAAAAGAACTGCTCAATTACTTATCCGAAGCACTTGGGTTACCTTACAATTTGCGTGCTGTTGTTTTTAAAATATTTTGTTTATTATTGTATTAATTTGTGTGCTTTGTATTTTTCATAGTTGCATTTTCGTGACGTCACATACAATATGAAAACTCGATGTTCGTGACGTCACATACCAAACAATGACGTCATTCAAAAAATTTATCTATTTTGAGGAAAATTTTTCTTAAGCCAAAAAAAAAACCAAACTGACTTTATGTAAAAAAAAAAAAAAAAAAAAAAAAAAAATTAGGGGTGTGATAAAGGGTAGGGGTGTGATAAAGGGTATGCGATAAAGGGTGCGCATCAAAGTTGCGCGATATGGATTAAACAGCAGGCTATTCATCACATATGCAAAACTACTGTATTTACTACTAAACATATGATAAAATGGTTTAATGACTTGATTTTGTCATGCAGTAGGACTATTTTGTTTTATATTTTTATTATAGGGAAACCATAACAGCTGTTTTGTGTCTGCCATTAGCCTCTCAGAAAAGGTAATGAAAACTGTCTTTGCCTTAGTTAGAATATTATAATACATTTTATGATTATATAGATATAATTACTGGATGAGATCTGAATTAAAGTATTTAGTACAATGTATTAAAAAAATGTAGATTCTTCAACATGTTAATCTGCTTTTAGTTTACACACCACATAAAAATAGACTTAATTATTTTTTTTGTTAGTTACATTTATAAACATGGGTAATTTCTAATTTCTTTATTATTTGTAGAAGTACACAGGGTGCTCCAGACTGGACATGTATTATTGTAGGATTTTCCACTGGGTACATCAGGATTTATACTGAGGTAAAATTGGGGTATTGATTTCTGTGTTGTTGGATCTTTTTGGTACTTGTATCTAAAACAAATTATAGCAATGCCTGCCAACTGAAAAACTTGACTAAAAGCATTTTAGATAAACAATAGGGTATGATCGTCGAATCACCCAAAACTTTTGAAGTTGCACATAGGAAGTAGTGCTCATTAGGAATTCTTATGTAATTTGTTATCGCCTGTGCTTTTGGCTAAGATGTCAAAAAACAATTGTACGAAATATTTAATCGCCGAAAATAGGGTATGCTACAATTTTTCTTGCATATATAAACAATGTAAAACAAGGATTTAAAAGAAATAAGCTCTCCAATGAGTTTATTTGACTGGGCTTTCTAATCATAGGTTTTCTTCTAGTTCTCAAATAAATTACATTTATATAATTATTTTTATGCAGTTAATCTGCATTATGCGAGCACCCTAGATTTGTGGTCTACCCAATAAATGCTGAAATACTTGCCATTGTTATTATCTAGCTGGCTACTATGTTATATATAACTAATTGAACACTTTTTTAATACTTTTAATTCTGGATTACAAAAAATATGACTAGAAAAACCTTAAATGATCGTCGAATCACCCAAAACTTTTGAAGTTGCACATAGGAAGTAGTGCTCATTAGGAATTCTTATGTAATTTATTATCGCCTGTGCTTTTGGCTAAGATGTCAAAAAAACTGTTCATGCTGTTGGCGGCAATTTCAAATTAGAAGACGAAATTCGTATCTTTTCAATTTGGAGCCGCAGGGGTTCAAATTAGCGGTGGTCCGAGGTCCGCGACCTTCCACTTTCGACTTGGTTACTAGCCACGCCTGACGAGTCTTCCACTCTGAGACAACTATATCACAGTTATAGTACTCTCAGTTCGACTTGAAAGAAAATAAAAAATAGCTTTGCAAACCTTTTCGCCAAAGTCTCCAAATAAACGATCTCAAAACTTATTTTAATCATTATTATTCATGACAGCGATGTCAATTTTGTTCAATCGCTAGCTATATACAGAAAATCACCGACAAAAAATGTGTTAATACGAGTAAAATCGTATCTGACTGACAAAAACAACATTGAACACAATATGACAATGGCTGCCGTGAAAAAGACAATTACAATTTCGGATCCGATTCCGGAAGCGGATAAGGGTAATTCCGGGTTTTTAGCGAATCCAGACAGTTGACAAAATACATCTATGCATGGTAAATGAATATAAACACTAGAATTGAAAACCAAACAGACTATTTATTGTTCTCAGAATCACCGAAATATTACAAATCTGACAAACATGAGAGAGTAAAATAGAAAAGAAATATTATTAGTACTAAGCAACTAATATGTTAACTTATTTTTAGCTCAAAGAAATTGATATATGTAAAAGAAAGAAAAAGCAGAAAATATTTTAAACAGAAACTCAAAATTACTTTTGACAAATTTTAATGTCAAAATCCAATACAATGTGACAGCTGGGAACAGTATATCTAACAATATATATGTTCCTGGTCACAGTATAAATTTTCTTTATCAGTGATAAATGTTGATAATGCATGTAAGATGCTTTTAAAGTGTAAACATATTACTGCAATTTTGAAGGGGTATTTTTTTTTCTCAATTTTGAAGGGTCAGTTAAAGTAGCTGGAAGATTCTTACCTTATTTTCACAAATAACTACCTGAGTCCTGAGTGTAGGCAAATCATATGATATATAGGTGGCGTACTTTGGGCCACTCTACCCCCTCCTGTTTGATAACTTTGAAACGGATGAGATCCCCACCTCTCAACCATATACATTCATGTATGGGACTATATATATAACTAATCAAATGAAATATAAGGGGAGTCCATGGGGTGACCACCACCTCCTGTTTGGGAACTTACGAAACGGTCGCCTGAGATCCCCACCCCTAAACAATATATATTCATGTATGGGTCAATATAACTAATTAAATGAAATATAGGGGGAGTCCCCCTACCCCCTCCTGTTTGAGAACTTGGAAACCGATGAGATCCCCACCCCTAAACCATATATATTCATGTATGGGACAATATAACAAATCAAATGAAATATAGGGGAAGTCCCTGGGGTCAACCTACTCCTTCCTGTTTGAGAACTTGAAAACCCTCAAGATCCCCACCCTAAACCATATATATTCATGTATGGAACAATATAACAAATCAAATGAAATATAGGGGAAGTCCCTGGGGTCAACCTACTCCTTCCTGTTTGAGAACTTGAAAACCCTCGAGATCCCCACCCCTAAAACCATATATATTCATGTATGGGACAATATAACAAATCATTTACATTTACTATGGGCAGGTCAGTCAGACCTCACCTTTGATCCTTGTAGTAGTGAACATTTGTCTGATTTGTGTCGCATAACTATTGTATTATAGAATACATACTCAGTTTTCTTTACAGGGAAACCAGTCTATTCATACTATTACATGTTCGTACTAAGTCAACACGTACTACTAACAGTCAACTAAAACCAACGTTAACTACCAACAAGAACAACTACAATCATTGCGAACTTGTACCACTGCAGACTCACCATAAAAAATATACATTTATATATTCATTGCTATTGAAACCTTGATAACATATAAATTATTTGCCTTAATAATTAATTCATTAGATAAACATAAATGTACAATATATGAATGTTTAATGCCACATCAGAGGCGGATTTAGAGGGTTTTTCAGTGCCCCCCCCTCCCCCCATTTTCCATTTTTGAGAAAAAATTTGGTTGATTATATAGGGAATCACTGAAGCATGACTGGAGCAGGTCCCCTGTTAGGCAGGCAGTGGGCCCCCACTTATGTAAATTTCTGGATCCGCCACTGCACATAATTACGATTGCCTGGTTTTTGGTTAACTGCCTTCAGCGCTTACAGCGCTTTGATTATTCATATTTCCATAAGTTGATATGCAGATAACTGAATGTTGTTATGTTTTCAGACTGGTACCTTGCTTTTATCCCAGTTATTGCATACAGAACCAGTTCAAAAGATCAAGTGTAGGACTTATGAACCTCCAAGATACCTTGGTCTTTCTGAACAGGTACAGAATTACATTAAATAGAGTATACTATTCAACTATGATAAAAACAAAATTAAATAAAGCTAATTGATTGATAGATATTGTATTAGACATGGAAATAGTCTTTCTGTAGCAAGATTTAAAAAGAACAGAAAAATGTTATAAATTTAAATTAACATGGGAGTGGATGAAAAGCTAGTCATTTTTGGCAGTCATATGACCTTTATTTTGGATATATAGGACAATTTGAATTAGAATATGCAGATTTCTGATGATTGATGAATTTGTGTTATTAAGACCTAAAAATGTCAATTTATAATGATCAGAATTCCTGTCTACTCAATACTTAACATGGTGGATCATTTGTAAGCAATAAGTCTCACTTCACTTATGTTTAGGTGGTGTTTTATGATTTTTCATTAAACAAGGAATTAATTAAATCTTGAATAATTTTGAATTCTGGAAAATTAATTAAAAATGTATGATGAAAACTAACCCAACTTAAAAGGGTTAGCCATATGCGCATGGCTAACGTTATTTTTTTTTCACTATCATTTCAGTATGAACCAACTAACTAACCCCCCTTAGCCATGCAGGCATGTCTAACCCTATTTAGTTATGTTAGTTTTTATCATAAATTTCTCATCAATTTTTCAGAATTCAAAATGATTCCAGATTCAAATAATTCCTTAGTATAAGAATATTTAATTTGTGTTTGTTATGTCATTGTATTTACTAATATTTCAGCATGAGGAACTAATAATTCTATTCAGAAAAGCCCTTGTGACTGTAGATGGTTTCAGTCTTTACCAGTCACTTAGAGCTTGTAGGAATCAAGTGGCCAGAGGTAAATTAATACTGTTATACACATTTATTTTCATTCTTTCTTGTACAGTACTAATGTAAAACATTTATTTTAAAATATAGATGATTCCATATCAGCTAGCAGAAATAAGTTATACATTGCTTCATTATTTACCTCATGTTTTAGTTACTTGCATATTGATATAAAAATAAAGAAGATGTTGAATAATGGAAATTGAGTTAAAATAAAGTAGATGTTAGCAATTATAGGCAACTGTAAGGCCTTCAACAATGAGAAAAATCCATACTAAATTGCCACTATAAAAGCTCTGACATGAAAATGTGAACTGATTGAAAAGAAAATCTAGTTTTTTGTTTGTTTGTTTGTTTGTTTGTTTTTTTTTTTTACACTAGATGAAAATCAGCTACAGTACCATTCAAGAGGACCAACTCTCCCACACCCTACACCAAGGAAAATGTCGGAGTCACTCCGAAAAACTCTGATATTCCTCCCAAAATGTTGGAGGAATTTAAGAGTAATCTCTCCCAAAATCGCGTAAATGTTTATTGTGATAGCGAACTCACTCCCTACACCCAGGAATTAATTGTCCTTATCCTACTTTGATCTCTACCGGCACACAACTGATAGGGTCATTAGATTACCTGACAGGTAAAGGTTGATGTAATAAAGAATTATATTTCCGGTCTTCTGTACCAGTTTAAGTGTCAAACAGGTGTATAATTTTAAATGTCTTTTAATACTAGTTAAGTTTAATTTGTGGTAATAATAAGTTAAAATATTTTTGTATTTCTTGCTTGCTTATCTAAAAATATCTTTACCTAAATGTACTAACTTTTTAGAAAAAAAAAGGTTTATAAAATATAGCGGAATATGTGAAGAACCCAATATTCTTCTTCAAAGTAAATGTCTTTATTTGAAAATTATGTGTCTAAATATTTTGTTAAGAAAGTATTGAAACCATAACATTTTTGCAGAGCTCCAGATAAGGTGCGTATTTGCGTGATCACGCAATACAAATAATAAAAAACCCAATGCAATGGCCCATTGCAGGGTTCAATAACCCAATAAATTCAATGGAAAACCCAATTATATTCCAAAACCATGAGTTCTCAACCCTTTTATTGGCTACCATTTGCCTTATTTACCCCTTATCTGTTTACAGTGGTCGCGTAAACTATTTTTATAATATTTATAATTGGAAATTTCCTTCGTTCTAAAAATAGATCCCTGCATCAAGTAGCTGAAATGGGTCCCTGTTAGAGTTTTCCGTTGCTCAATAGGTACACGTGTTTTTGTCGATCTTCTCGGCGTTTATCCAATTAGCGTGTGTCATGAAGTCATATTTTTTTCGCATTGCTTGGGATTTATCATTACATAAATTGAATTAAAACAAAAGTGAATGTCCGATAAAAATATTGAATAGAAGCGTGTTTTCTGCTTCTTTTGAAAAGCTTAGGGAAAGTTATGATGATAACAAGACTCAGCCAGTGTTTTTAGGAAGCGTCCATCGAACACACAGGCGTGTGTACGTACCTTAACGAGAACATTGCTAATAAAAGCAGGGTTTCCTCAAAAACGAAATCAGTTGGAAAAAGTGAAAGGCCAAATTAATTTTGACATGATAAAGCATCAGAAACCAAAAGTTCTAATAAAAGACAACTAAACCCAGATTTATGAAAATTGAAATAAAACAAAAACATTCAAGTATAATTAATACTATTTTTTTTCATTTACGGTTAATTAATGAATACACACACAGGCACTGGTCTCAGAATTTATTATATAAAGGTATAAGACGAGTGCCTGTAAATACACATATCCGTTTTTTTACAGTGTATATGAGAAAATACAAAACTGGCAGAAGGTTTGAAACGGAACACAAATTAAACCTACAATTGCTTCTCAGTCAATAAACCAAATAAAACAGCTAGCAAATAACCCTAACCCTAAACCAAATAAAAAAGCTAAACAAAGAAAGAAACATATTTAAGATGGAAAAAAAAATCTGGGGTTGATATTGCCTAAATATTCAATATTGTGTTGATGAAAAAACCCAATACATTAAGGAGCTTGGTGGTGAAAAACCCAATTTGTTATTAACATGAGGGGTGAATTGGAATTGATAATGCAATCAAAAAACTTTATCACCCAATTATATAAGAAAATGGTGGGTAAAAAACCCAATTTGTGAATTCTTATCTGGAGCTCTGATTTTTGCAAAAATTTATGTAAGTAAAAAGGAAAATTTATTCACCATTCGTTTATAGGCATAATGATAATTATTTAAGTCTATGGCATTTTCTTTTTCCGATTATCTAATTGTGGAATGAATAAAAGATTTAAAAGCAAAATGTTGTTGTTAATTCTTTCAATTGCAAAGTTTTACAAAAAATAAAAACTGTACTTAATTTTGACATCGATGTCTTCACCAGTAATTTAATATTTTATTTACAAAATGGGCATACTTGTGTTAAAATAACCGGAAATTTCCACTAAATTAATGAGAGCTGTTTTAAGAAATTATGTGTCTCAAAGTTTTGTATATGCAAGTAAAAAAGAAAAAATTATTCACCATATGTTATGCTTAATAATAACGGCATTTTCGTTTTTAGTTTTGTTGGCATTACTACAGGATAATAATACATTTCGGTTACGACAGGAATACTTCCACAGCTGCATTAAATCATCTTTGTATAATATTTATTTTCGCACAATGAATGTAAATTTGTGTATTTTGAACAGTGATCTTAAAAGATTTTAAAAACAATTATTTGCCGTGCGAAGACAATTCCACGATACACATGTCAGTAATCAACAGTTATCAACAGTTTGGGTTGAACTTGAACTTGACTTACTGAAAATGTTCAATGCTAAAAATAGTTAACATTAATTTCATCTACAGCCCGAGTATTTTAAAGGGCTGGAAATAATATAGCGTACCAGTAAACTCAGGTGACCTTTCTAGACGACCGTGGGAAAATTCATGCAGGTTTCTAAAGTTGCAGAACAACATTTTTGTGCATTTGTATTGAGGCTCTAGGCGGTCCTTTTACAATTGATTAATAGGAATCTAAAAATCTAGAATAAACGAGCACACATCTTCTTTGAATATTTGATTGTTAATTTTTTATCAGTCAAAACAGGACGTAGACCTGAACATTAGTTATATGCCATGGTCAATAATATAAATTTATGGTTGATGAAATATTGAAATTATGATGGAATTTGTCTGGGGGATCAATTGTGTTCAAATGACAAAAATACGAACGAAAAGAACTGCCAATTGTAAGCGGTTGAGAAATTTTGAAAATAAAATGCTGACTGATTTAACTGGAATAGAATATTATGATGGGCAATTATGAGGTTTGATAATAATTAAAGGATTAATGACCTATCGGATAACGATAAGCGGATTACTTATCATCACAACTTTTAATATCTTTTGTAAAGGTTAAATGGCTGAGTGTCATAAACTTGTCAAAAACATGAAGACAGGTAGAATTATAGTAATTTAATGTGAAAATATTTTTTACACTTTCTAAATTTAAATAACGAAATTGATATAAAATACTCTCGTCAATTTGAAAATCGTTTTGTGAAATACGAACATGACAAGCCCTAGCAATACCACTTGAAGTTTTATCATTTGTTCAACCATTTTTAAAAAAAAATTTAAATATTTAAATATAACTTCTATGATTCAACAGAGTTGTCACTTTATAGTTTCTTTTCGTAATTTAAATTATTCAAGTCTGTATATATGTACCAAGGTGGTAAAATATAATATTTTACATTGCTCAATAAATTGAGTTTACTTGTTGATCCGATGAATCAACTCTGTGGTTTTGATTGGACAATCGTGTTACTGTAAAATCAACATTTTTTCTATTAGCCAGTTGATTTTTAAATAATAATAAACAACCAATGCAGGAATATTGGTTATTGAGTAAGTCATAAAAGATTCTAATGGTGGCAAAATCATCTTTGTTGAAGGAACACAATGTAAGACCTGACCGTATTGTAATAGAAACAAATTAACAAGCTTTTTCTTCATATTTTTTCGTTTGTACGTTTTATTTCAAAGATAATAGCATGGGACAAAAACATATAAATTATTAATTATCTTATTCTAAATGATTATGTCACATCTTTATCTATCAAAGAAAGGAAAACCTTTGCTCAAATTTCACAGCCACACAGTGTTGGGAAAGAATCTTTGGAGGAATTTGGGGGTGAAATCAGCGGTACTCGGTGTGGCTCCGAAAAACACGGAAATCGGAAAAAAACGATATCGAATTGATCCATTTGAATGGTACTGTATAGAAAATTTGTCTTTCATATTTTCAGTGAATGCTATTTTGACTGTAGGAACAGAAACATTAATGTAATGACTAATGAATCATGTTTTAATTTTGTTTCTTCTACTACTGGCCTTAAAAGAAAATAACATATGATGAAATATTGAAAATATGATGGAATTTGTCTGGGGGATCAATTGTGTTCAAATGACAAAAATACGAACGAAAAGAATCGTACATATGCTTATAAAAGTTTAATTATAGAAATGTTGATTATGATAACATTCTGTTGTACATTATTCTAGCTACAGCAGGAGATACATCCATACAGCCACCACCTTTAGCCTACAAAAAATGGGGGTTACAGGGACAAGAAAGAATACAAGATTGTTGTACATGTGGTAGGTATATTATATTAAACAATATTATCATTATAGCTTTATAGAAAATTCTACAGGTGGAAGGCATGTGAAAGGATATCATCATTATAGCCATGGAGAAACTAGGACTAGGAACAGGCTAGGTCAAAACCCAAAATAGTTAGCTTGAATAATACCACCTTGGCAGTTTAATATCTCATTTTATATATACAAGAAATTTATGACAGTATAAAATGCACCATTATTGAGAATTTTAATTTAATTTTCACACATTTATTGCTGAAGTTTCATTTTCTTATAAAACTAAATAAAGACTAAGAAAAATCTATTATATTTTACTGTAATATGTTAAAAAAATTCAAATGGAGTGTTTATGCATAATGTTTATGGACAAATATTTCTGTGAAGGTGGTAGACATTGCAGTAACTTCAAATGTTTTTAAACTTTTCTATGAAAAAATTTCTCTTCATTTTTTAAAACAATCTCTTTTCTGTTTTAGGTATTGATTCTCCTAATCCATTTGATCAGATGAAATCTGCTGCAATGACAGCACCTAATGCTACATTAAGACCAGCCCCACCAACTTCTGCCAAATACATTACGTCTGGTGTTAGTCATTATGTTGGAGTGTATAATGCTGTTGAGGTATTTATTGATAAAAAGGGGAATTGATGGGTGAATATCTATGTATAGATAAAATGGGGACATTTATAGGTGAATATTATGTAGGTATTTGGTTTGTACCTACCTACACATTTCATGCTTACTTAACCTAAGGTTTGAGTAGTTTACAAAGTGGCTAGGTACACTAAATCTTCCAATATCAGTAACTTGGCGAAGTCAATTAATGGATGTCCAGTTTTTAGTAGCAGTTAGCTGAAATAACCCATATGTAAAAGAGAGGTGTTAAAAATACTAGCACAAAAGTGTAAAAACGGTTATAAAGAAAGTTTGCTGCTATTATTTCAATGTTTCCATGATATTTTTTGCTTTGTCCAAGGCACTACATTTTAAAATATTACTGGCAACCGAAATTTGTTAACATATTTTTCATTAAAAACATTGAAATTTCCTCTTATTTCTTCTACACTTTTATGTGATTGATCATTTACATAACCTCACCGTTTCTGGATTTGAACATCTGAAGAGGTACAAATTAGCTGTATTTGGCAAAACTTTTAGGAATTTTTGGTCCTCAATGCTCTTCAACTTCGAAACTTTATTTGGCATTTCAAACATTTTTTAATTGGAGCGCCACTGATGAGTCTTTTGTAGACGAAAAGTGCATTTGGCACAAATATAATTTTTTTATCCTTGTATCTATGATGAATTTATTTACATTCCCAAATGATTAAAAGGGAAGTAAGGAGTAAGTGAGTGGCCCTACAAATACAAAAATCAAGACATTATTTTTTAATTTTGAATATGAATTAAAGGAGTTGTTGGATAAATTTCAGAGATGCCGTAACCTAAAACACATCAAAAGAGACATCACCAAATGGTTTTCAAAATTTGTTAATTGCCCACACCAAACAGCCATTCCAGGTAAACAACTTGTGAATGATGTAACAGGGACAGTCAAATACCTAAGAACAAACCAAGTTGTCAAGAGAGAAAAGTATAAAAACAGTGACAATCACTGGCTAAGATCCTAACTTTCAATAGTAGCATACAATGAGGGGTAAACTAGTTTTGTAAGTTTACAACCTTTAAGGATAGAAATAAAAATAAAATAAAACTAAAGGAGTAATAATCTTTGAATTACAGGGCAGTACACAGCCTATTTTATCAGAAGTAGCCTTTGCCGTTGCCAGCAAACTGAAGTCTGCATTAATGTCAGCTGCAAGGTTAGAATACAAATGCCTGATAGTCAATTGTAATTTACATTATAAGATAACTAAATGGAGTTGACTTTAATTTTTTATCAAAATTTTTATTAAAAAAACATTACAGCAAGATAAGGCTGGCATTATTTAATACTGTAAGTGCAGAAATTAATGTGAGTATTATTTTTTTACGATCCCTTGACCACTGTCAAAAATGGGAAATCTTAATAATGTTATTTCAAAAATGTTTCTACTTCTGTCTTTTGTCAGTAAATTTGAACATGAAAATACAACTATACACAATGCCAACATTAATGTAAATGTTTATGTAAGATAGAAAAGACCTAATTGTTTAAAATGTTTTCTTACTGTTTGTATCAATATTCTTAAACAGTGGCTGGTTAGGGTTTGGACAGAAACAGAAACAGAAAGATGAGGATAGAAGCAAACCCAAAATTGAACCAGTTACTCCATTAAATATGAGGTAAATTTAGTAATATTAATGTTTCCCATTGATTTAAATGTGAGATACAACATTTTTTAAAGAGATGTTTATGTATGAACTTTGACTATGACATCAATTAGTGCACCTGTCAAACATTTTAAAGTAAACACATCAAAGACAAACAAATCTTCACAATGAAATGTTCAAACTATTTTATATTCCATTCATGAAAAGCTAATTTGTAATTTGGCATACCTCACCTCAAAGGATCTGGAAATTTTTTCACCTAATTTCGAAATTTTGAGATAACTTATAAGTTGGTGCCCTTTTTCAAAAAAAGATTGTCAAAATCACATTATTTAGTATGCTCAAACTCGTAGCCTCACGAACTTGCTGTTGCTTGCATCGCTTAATCTTAATGAATTTTCCTAGCATTTCCCTAAAATCATTCAAGAGAAATCAAGGGAAGGCAACAGTTTAATAATTAAATGATTTTAATGACTCAAAACAATAATTTTCTCAGACAAGGCTTACTTTTCTTTCGATTCTGAAGACAAAATTGAAACCGGATGTTTTGGGAAATTCTAAATTGAGCAATTCTGGTCTCATTTCAGGGTTTAGTCTTGTTTTTTCAAATTCACAGAAAATCATTGGTTTTGTAATTTTTTACCTTTGATAGTGTTTCGATATGAATGATAATACTTACACTTGCTTTATTTAGCATGAAATCAGTTTGAATTTACAATTTAGTGTCTAATCTTGGGAAGAAGCATGTGTGTTAGAAGTGACTTATTAATTAATTTTGTGTTGTCAGCTTTGGTTTACCAGATAGGCTTCGAAATGGTGACTCAATCCACTTATCTCCTAACAATAACTATGCTGCTACAACAGATAATTTTGGTCGAGTTATTCTGATAGATATAGACAGAGGAACAGCCATCAGAATGTGGAAAGGTATTCATATATGTAGAATTCTTACTATTTTATCCGGGAAATTAATCTTGTTATAGAATGATTTTATTATAGATAAGATGTTATGTCTTGTAACTTAAATATTCACAAAGTGATAATAATTAGTCATTGCATTCTAAACACTGGCATATCTTAATTTTTTGTAAAACTACTTGACATATTTTACAAATATTATAAATAGATAAATAAACTGCATGTGTGGATAAAGCATTGAGTGAAATCCAATTGATTTGGGTAAGAACTAATTATATCCCCGCTTTAAAAAAGTAGGGGTATACTGTTTTACTTCTGTCTGTCCATCAATCCATTCGTCATTGATCCATCATCTGTCTGTCCCATGAATATTTATCTTCCCATCTTTCTCAGGAACTTCAATACAAGGATTTTTGAAATTTGGTTCCAGGGTTTATATATGTAAGCTATACTGTGTGAAGACAAGTGTTTTCAGATTCATCACTCAACAACTTCCTGTTTACCGAAACACTTGTATCATTTTTACACATGATAGCCAAGTTGAAAATTTCGTTCCCACTCATTGGTATATACTTATTTTATCATCCACAAGCAACAATGTTAAACTTTGGTATAGAAATGTGACTTAATAGTTAATTTTAAACATAATTGTTGGAACATTTTGGAGATACATCTCTTGAAACCATTTTGGTTTTGAAGTGCCAGGGATCTCCATGGATGAAAATTGAACCATGGAGGAACTTTCACCATTACAAACCTTGTCTACGCTGTACAGTGTAGCGCGATCAGAAGTATTTTATCCCTCCATACAAGGAATGGTGAAAATGCTAATTCATTGCTTATTTAAATTATATTTATTTGAATTTTCATTATAGAATTAGAAGTATCAATATTTTCATTTATTGCCGTTTTTAACCATTCAAATGCCAAGTCATCATGGCCCCCCCTTAGTCGAGAATGACCAAAAGCTGTCATGAAGGTCCCCATGCAGATTTCTTTTATTTTTGGTAATTGTTATGGGGGTTAAAAATCATCTAATGTGGAGCTTATTTTTCGTGGACACTGTCAAATTCAGAGCCCATTACCGGTATGGCTGATTTGCAGCAGCAACAAAACAATTCGTACGGGTTATGTAAAAGGTTAAAGAGATTTGTAAAGCAAACGTCGACAAATGAAAAGGTTTTTAATGACTATCTGGAAAAATTGATGCTCTGCAACATGCATCTTTCGAGTCTGAATAGAAACCGGAAACGCGGATGTATCAATTTGATTGTAATATACGAAATGAATTCGGAATTTAGATACGATATTTCTTTACAGGAAATATTTAAGTTTTTACTTTTAAACTTTTAAAGTAATTCTAAATTATTGTTACAGCAGTACTCGATTTATTTACGATGAAATAATATTTACTGTTTTGCGTCTTATTTTGTACTTCTTAAAAAAGGGGGATGCTGATTGCGTAAGTCAAAATAAAGCACGTGTTCGACTTGTTAAACTGTTTTCTTTGTAACTGGATTAATTTATTAATTTATTTATTTAATCTAAATGATCATAATCATTTGCTGAAACTTAGTTGATTACTTCGACAAATGGATCGTCTATCCTCAGATAGTATTCTCCCGTTTGGTTTGTTGATCTACCTGTACAAGCTCGGGTACAAGTAGTTAGCGATCTTAATCTGGATATCCCTCAGGCGTTAGAACTGTATTTGATTATAACATAAAAAGCCTAAGGGTTATGCAATTACATGCATTTGATTATAATTGATAAAAAAAATGGCGTCGGGCTACAAAAAACGATGAAGTTTTGAACGATGGCGGAAGACAATTTAACGATGGCGCAAGACAATTTAACGATGGCGCGAGTCATTTGACGATGGCGCAAGACATTTGAACAATGGCGGGGCTCCATCGTTAAACAGGCCATGGAGATCCCTGAGTGCTTTGCTGCTCTGATTTCCTGGTAGTTTACGATGAAACACTGACACTTCCATAATAAAAATGACAGCATAGAAAAGGATTTGGTCTTTATATCACAATCAGTGATAGATACTGCAGCTATTATGACATATCATATGATGACTTAAATGTTGAAGACGGTAACCATTGTCATTTATCTTTTTAGGTTACAGAGATGCACAGCTAGGATGGGTACAAGTGAAGGAAGATTTACAACATGGAGAAACACCCCAGCAAAGAAGAGTAGCTCAATTTCTTATCATTTATGCTCCAAGAAGGGGAATCTTAGAGGTATAAGTGTATACACATTTCATATACATGTAACTGTATTACATCTGGTGTTAACATTTTCAACAGTTTAAAGGAGTAGGTAAACTAAGACCCCTTTTGGGCACCAAAATATAGCAGTTTTACAAAATTGTTAAAATGTAAGCTATTTATTAGAAAGTATAATACTTCTGTTACATAAACATGGGCTGTTTTTGACAACACAGTTCATACAATGCACATGTATATCTGGTTCTAGCATCATTAAGTCATGCTAAATTACTTAAATCTTCACAATTTTAGCATTTGAGTTAATTTTTAGACAGTTTTCGTCTTAAATGGAAGTGGCTGTATTCGTGTTCATTCTTAATATCTAAATGTAAGCTGTTTTTGATTATAATACATAACATATATAAAAGTTGAGGATGAACATGGATGCGGCCAATTTCATTTTTGACAAAAAAAACATCTGAAAAGTGACATATTATGGCATATTTGATAGAGTTTTAGTATTAAAGCTTGAATTTGGGTGTCTTTAATGTCTAAATCTGTCCAAATTTTTCACATAAACTAATTGAGTATTTTTAAGTAGACATTATACTGAATTCTTTTGTGCATAATAACAAATGTATTTAAACACCTCAGAGTCTAACCAATATAAATAAATTAAAGTTTGTATTACTAGGTATGGACGGCAGGAAATGGTCCACGAATTGCAGCGTTTAATGTGAGTAAGTCTTGTCAGCTGATCTGTCCAGGATATGGATACCTTGGATTAAATAATGTGACAAGTAGAGGAATAAAAACAAGATCATTCCAGTGTGCTCTTATTGACCCAGCTGGTACTATAAAAACTCTAGATGTACCATTCCACTTAGCACTTAGGTAAATAGATATAGGGTTTTTACATTGGTATAAGAGGATTATCGGCTTTATCAAATTGAGATAATTGAATTGTTGAATTTTACAATCAGGAGTAAATATGTAAGATCTGTTTTAAAAAGTTTAAAAAATGTGTCTGATGACCCGGCTACAAAACCAAGATGGCCTACATGGTTAAAAATAGCACATAGGGTAAAATGCAGTTTTTGGTTCATATCTCTGAAACCAAAGCATTTAGAGGTAATCTGAGGAGGACAAAATTCTTCATTAGAGCAAGATCTATCTGCCCTGAAATTTTCAGACCAATCAAACAATCAGGTAACCTGTTTTTGAGTTGCTGCCCCTGAATTGGTAATATAAAAAAAAAATTGAAGCTTTTAGTTATTATCTTGAATATTATTATAGATAGAGATTAACTGTAAACAACAATAATGTACAGCAAAGTAAGGCCTACAAATAAGTTGGCATGATCAGAATGGTCAATTGACCCCTTAAGGAGTTATTGCCCTTTATAGTCCATTTTAAACAATTTTCATAAATTTTTGTAAATTTTTGTAAATTTTTACAAAATATTTTCCCCTGTCACTACTGAGCCAAGTTCATTATAGATAGAGATAATTGTAATCAGAAAGAATGTTCAGTAAAGTAAGATCAACAAACACATCACCATCACTAAAGCACAATTTTGTCATGAATCCATCTGTATCCTTTGTTCAATATGCACATAGACCAAGGTGAGCAACACAGGCTCTTTGGAGCCTCTAGTTCTATAACTCAATGTTATTCATGTTGTGAGCATACTATCTTTTTTTTATTCACTTGTAATTGCAAATTGATTTAGTTGAGTTCTTGAATTAAATTAAAGCTTCAGAAAGTTTCATTATAGAAATTTAATATATCATTTCAGTGATAAGAACAGTAAAAGAGCAAGGGATCTACATTTGCTTAAGCAGTTGAAACTTGTGTTAAAGGACAACACTGTAGAGTCAGGTAAACTAAACTTGTATTGACCTTCCAGTTGTCAGACTATTACCATTCAACAAATACCTAATGAATCTCTGTTTTACCATATGAGCAAATTCATTGTTATGTTTAAGGGGTTAGAGAAAACATACAGGAATTTACTCTTTAAAAATCAGCTGAACGCTTTAATCAAATACTTTTAGTGAAGAAAAATCAAGCTTCTCATGACCAAAATTAGTGTTCATTAAATTGCAATTATTCTTGTTAGTTCAATAGTTGGGTCTTTCAAATTTCTTGAAATTGTTATGTTTTTATTAACAGGTCAAAATAAATATTTTGTGAAAATTTTATGAAAATTAAACGACTCAACTGTATTTTATTTAAAGAAATATTAGTAATAAAATTTAATATTAAGAAGAAAGTAAAAATTGATATTTGTACACTTAAGTTGTTTTATCAATCTTTATCTATAACTAAATTGCAACATATGAATTCATAAAATAGCAATAGAAAGTCTGAATGCTAATACAATGTACCACTGTTCCTATTTTAACCTGTGTGTAGTTAATTTGGTTTATTAATAATAAAATGAATGGTTTTATTCTTTCCAGAGACATTGGAATCAACTGTGAAGTCACTTATTCTTGACATGAAAATCTCAAGTATTGCACAGCAGGTAAAATTAAAATCAATTTTAGACACTGTTTTTAAGAATTGATTCAAAATTGCAATGCAAATGAATATGTGATAAAAAAATTATTAGATAGTTATAAAATTAAAAAGATTACTTTTAAAATATTGAATTCCAATGAACTAAGATGATAACTAATGTTAAATATCCCAATTGGTTCAAAAAACTTGTTATTGTCAAGATACTAGTTTAAAAAGTAGCAAACCAGTATGATTAAATGCACATTTGAAAAAGATTTGAACTAATTATATCTCTCCTAATGTGTAAATAATAATAATAATTCTTTATTTAAAGAGTTAGCTATAAAACTAATCTTCCCTGAGGCCCCCATGAAATACAATGAAATAGAACAAACAATTACAAAATATCAAACAAACACACATACATGAATAATGAAATAAAATATTTTTATGAAATATACAATTTTCAAAACAGGTAAAAGTTACAAATTCATATATGACATATATAGTATTGGCATCAACAATATTATAAGTTTGAGTAAGTGTGTGAAAATTATTATGCCTATAAAACACACATCTTCTTAATGTTCCATCAAGTAATTTTTTAAATCTCTTTTGAATGAGCTTGCACTTGAGGTTGATTTTTTCGGGGATATTGGTAAGTTATTCCATAAAATAGATCCTGAATATATAAAAGATTTCTTATAAAGCTCTGTTTTGGCTTTTGGAACTTGTAAATTTTTCCAAGAGGCATTTCTCAAACAATATTGGTTTATTTCTGGCATTTCTTTAAATTATACAGGGGCTTCATTCTTAAAGGGAAAATTCACGATTTTTATACGACCGCAAAATTTGAAAAATTTTTCGTCGTATATTGCTATCACGTTGGCGTCGGCGTCGTCGTCGTCGTCGTCGTCGTCGTCGTCGTCGTCGTCCGAATACTTTTAGTTTTCGCACTCTAACTTTAGTAAAAGTGAATGGAAATCTATGAAATTTTAACACAAGGTTTATGACCACAAAAGGAAGGTTGGTATTGATTTTGGGAGTTTTGGTCCCAACATTTTAGGAATTAGGGGCCAAAAAGGGCCCAAATAAGCATTTTCTTGGTTTTCGCACTATAACTTTAGTTTAAGTTAATAGAAATCTATGAAATTTTGACACAAGGTTTATGACCACAAAAGAACGGTTGGGATTGATTTTGGGAGTTTTGGTTTCAACAGTTTAGGAATTAGGGGCAAAAAAAGGGCCCAAATAAGCATTATTCTTGGTTTTCGCACAATAACTTTAGTTTAAGTAAATAGAAATCAATGAAATTTAAACACAATGTTAATGATTACAAAAGGAAGGTTGGTATTGATTTTGGGAGTTTAGGTCCCAACAGTTTAGGAATTAGGGGCCAAAAAGGGACCCAAATAAGCATTTTTCTTGGTTTTCGCACCATAACGTTAGTATAAGTAAATAGAAATCTATGAAATTTAAACACAAGGTTTATGACCATAAAAGGAAGGTTGGTAATGATTTTGGGAGTTTTGGTCCCAACAGAATAAGGGGCCCAAAGGGTCCAAAATTAAACTTTGTTTGATTTCATCAAAATTGAATAATTGGGGTTCTTTGATATGCCGAATCTAACTGTCATGACTGTGTATGTAGATTCTTAACCTTTGGTCCCGTTTTCAAATTGGTCTACATTAAGGTCCAAAGGGTCCAAAATTAAACTTAGTTTGATTTTGACAAAAAATGAATCAGTTAGGTTCTTTGATATGCTGAATCTAAAAATGTACTTAGATTCTTGATTATTGGCCCAGTTTTCAAGTTGGTCCAAATCGGGGTCCAAAATTAAACTTTGTTTGATTTCATCAAAAATTGGATAAATGGGGTTCTTTGATATACCAAATCTAACTGTGTATGTAGATTCTTCATTTTTGGTCCTGTTTTCAAATTGGTCTACACTAAAGTCCAAAGGGTCCAAAATTAAACTTAGTCTGATTTTAACAAAAATTGAAATCTTGGGGTTCTTTGATATGCTGAATCCAAAAATGTACTTAGATTTTTTATTATGGGCCCAGTTTTCAAATTGGTCCAAATCAGGATCCAAAATTATTATATTAAGTATTGTGCAATAGCAAGTCTTTTCAATTGCACAGTATTGCGCAATGGCAATAATTGCACAATATTGTGAAATAGCAAATTTTTTTTTAATTAGAGTTACCTTTCTTTGTCCAGAATAGTAAGCAAGAAATATCTAATTGCAAAATATTGTGCAATAGCAAGATTTTTTTTAATTGGAGTTATCTTTCTTTGTCCAGAATCAACTTAAATCTTTGTTATATACAATATATAATGTATATTCACTTTTTACTACCAACTGATAAATTAAAATAATCTTTACCATTCAGTGATAACAAGCAGTTTTTTTACATCTTAATATTTTATGATGTATTTAAATGAGTAGTTATTGTTGCAAACTCCATTAGAAATTTTAATTGAGATTAGTTTTGAAATAAGGGAAAGGGGAATGTGATTAAAAAAATTGGGTTCAATTTTTCTCATTTGAAATTTCATAAATAAAAAAGAAAATTTCTTCAAACATTTTTTTGAGAGGATTAATATTCAACAGCATAGTGAATTGCTCTAAGAGAAAACAAAAATTTTAAGTTCATTAGAACACATTCATTCTGTGTCAGAAACCTATGCTGTGTCAACTATTTAATCACAATCCAAATTTAGAGCTGAATCCAGCTTGAATGTTGTGTCCATACTTGCCCCAACTGTTCAGGGTTCAACCTCTGCGGTCGTATAAAGCTACGCCCTGCGGAGCATCTGGTTTACTTATGGTTTAAATATGTTCATTATGACATAATATATATATTCACAAAGTTTTATCGCTATATGTGCAGTAATAAAGGAGAAATTCAATAATTAATGAAAAAATATCAACTACTTCCTGTAGGTCGTGACGTTTTCTCCTGATTTTTGCATGCCGGGATTTAAAATACAATCATTAAAAGTCTTGGTTTTAATCATATTTTAACGTAATCGTAAGCGCGCCGATGACTTATGCTTTATCTAATAACCATCCGATAATAAGAAGATAAAACGCACAGACGTTCAATTGTACTCATTCGTGAGATAAATTATCTATGTTAAACGTATATATATTCGAATTATTTTTGTAGACAATACAAAAAGTTATAAATTTATTTTTAATAAATGCATTTTCGGACTGATAAGGTGAACAAATTAAAGTACAATAATCTGTAAAGACAATATGTTGGTGTACTATTATTGACCTTTTACTATCTCTGCTATGGCTAGGTTTATACGATGTGTGTATTCACGGTTCTGTGGCAATACTCGTAGATGGCTTGTTGAAAGGTAAATTGTTATTTGCACTTCGGTATTTAACCACGCCTCTAGGGCACACCTTGCCAGGTGTGACTGTCTATTCGGATCAGTGGTAGCATTTAATACACACATTAAAAATACATATTCAAGTTGGTGACAAATAAAAATTGGTCGCCGTGGAATTATTTAATTATATTTGGTGCTATTATTTATTTGAATTCAAATAAGTTAATTTACTAAGAAATACACAATTTTCGGTTAAAGACGGGAAACTTAATTCATATGTCAGAATGAAATGATATACAAGTCTTGTCCTTGATTTATGTCTCATAAAAAAGGGGGACTTAGAAATTAGAAATAGCTTTACTAAATCATTTTTATTTGTCTTTATTAGGCGAAAAAATGTACGAGAACACTTACATTTAGACTTTTGAACGCCATGTATTAATTAATATATGAAACTATCTGAAGATAACTCTACCGAAGCGGAATATAATATGTACGAATAAAGAAAAAAATATTTTTGTAATGGAATCGAAAAATTACGAATAGATACTCTTTTCAAGTGTGATAAACGTCAACCAAATTTATTCATAATGGGGAACGTCCTTATTAAAATCTGAGACAACTATAATAATCGTCGTCTCCCAACGTATATATATACTTAAATAACTATTTGATCAACGATGTTTAAAATTAAAAGACAACGAATTTAATGTTATCTTTCCCTATTTTTGAATGTTATTATAAGTCTGTTCAACTTGCAAGAACACCCCTAAAGCGGACAAATATCCGACAAGCAGTTTATTCTTTAAATTGCTGTCATTGAATATCAAGAAAGAAAATAAATCCCGAAATTGATACTCAATAGTTTTCCTAGAAAATATTCACATTCCTTGGGGATTATTAGTGTACGTCCAGTTGCATATATTTTACATGAATGTTGGAACAATTGTGATGATGACGAATTTCGTCCTTTATTCGAGAACAATTTAATTGATATATAAATCTGTGAGTTTACTATGTTCTTAACTTCGATGAACCAAAGCAAGTTATAAATTGACCTGTATTTAAATCAAATTGTTTCTTTTTTTTCTTCTTTTTCTTTTGGTATATATACAATAGTCTATCGAATTCGTTGATTACATACTGTTGGCATACATGGACTAGTCTATTAACAAAACTTTTACCACAATTTACACAAAATGTATGTTTCTTTCTTATGTTCAATGTATACATGTATACATATTTTAAATTGCGCTACTGACTATAGTTCCGTAACTTTCTACCAGGCGTATGTATACACGAATCGTCGACAAGTGCGCACATTTTTTTAGATCAATAATTCTGGTATGTTCCAATCTGTCCTAAACTATTGACAACGAGTATATATTACATTTTCCCAAATTAACCCTTGGAAAAATATGTAAATAGATTTGTATTTCTTCAATTATTTTTTTTTGTATTATTTTTTTTTTATAAATAATATTCTTTACACCAGAAATTTTATTTATAAACAAGCGTATGAGTTCAGTAATGACTAGTATATTATATCACTTTCGGACACGCAAGACAAAAATGTATATTATACATGCACCTGATAGTTCAAAATGGAAAGTTATAAGTAACGGTCGTGTACACTGATCAATACCTACAGAAGTGAAACGATGCATGAACTTGCAAGCCCGCCGGACAGGAAATCGATTGAATACCTGGACGTGTCACCTTACACCCTTCCAATACCTTTGGGAGTAATACCTTTAGCCATGCTGGTGATCAGATAAGGGAAGATCCGAATTTATTTAAATAAAGTTTATTACTTGAAAGAATTATGAACGAATTAGATTTTCGAAAACAATTTCCACGGAACACTTATTTATCATTTTATGATTTGAACTTTGACTTTTTAACTAATTACAATATTATCAGTTTAAAAATAACAGACTATATGGTTATTTAAAAATATAAGACCATTTTCCGTATCAGGTTAGTCAGTCAGATAAAACAACCGTACGATTGACAAGATATCGACACGCAATTACGACTACATCGTTTACTGTAGTTTTGTTCCTTTGTGGTTTATTGACATATCGGGATTTTTCATCGGAGAAGGTGACAAGATGGCGGAGAGTAGAGAACTGATACTCAAAATTTAAAATCGATGGTGATCTCTTATTTAGCGGAATAAAACTTTAATATCTATAAATTTGAGCATTTTTATACAGAATGGACATAATATCAATTTTTGATTTTTTTGCGAAGTTTCCCTTTAAGGCATTTCTGCATCAAAACTGATTTGTGGTATGAGATTCTGTTCTCTACTGTCATCCTTCCAAGCTGTTTAAACAGTGGAGCTGATGATGAAAGTGGATCAGCATCTAAAATAAGTCTTGCAGCCCTTTTCTGCAATTTTATTATTCTGACTAGCTTATTTTTAGCACAACGAATCCAAATAATACAACAATAATCTATCAGTGGGAGAATGTAACCATTATAAAATAATTTTCTTAAATCAATATTTAGAAATTTCTTAATTTTAGAGAGTAAATAAAGTCTAGATGATATTGATGAACATAAGTAATTAATATGGCCTGTCCAGGATAGATTAGAGTCAATTCTAACACCTAAAAGTTTTTCAATTGATGATTTTTGAAGAATATTATTCTCAATCGTTAGAACTGGTTCTGCTTGATTTAAACACAACCTTTGTCTTGTACTTATAACCATACATTTCATCTTATCCGAAATAAGACATATACAGATGAAGTTTTAGTCTGTTTATTGGACGATAAGACAACTATCCCTAAAGACCAAAGAATGAAAATTATCTTATAAGACTAAAGGTCAAAGTGATTTATTACAGGTCACCATAAGGCTTACAATAATGAGCAAACTTCCACACTATTTTGTGGATGTACCAAATTATATTTGCAGGTCCATGTGAAGTTTGTTTTTAATTTTTTTGGTTAGTGTGGTCTGATGTACCATCTTACTTTTTTCGTATTGTTTATGTATGTCTTGCTTATAATGTATAAACAATCAGTTGTTTTTGCAATTCAGGGTGTAGAGAGAGTATTATCTACAAAGTATCTGTCAGTGAGTGTGATGAGAAAAATACTTCAAGCGTGTCTACAACAGTTCACTGATAAAGGTAGGAATCAGTTTGAATAATTTTAGTAAGTTCTAAAACTTACTAGTAGCTAATATTCATCCTATTAGCTAGACAGATTTTGACACTTGTTTTTCTTGAAATAATCTTTAAACTTTAAGCACTGGAATATTTTTTAGTTGTTGCAATTAACCTTAACTTTTGGTTTGATTTTTCCTCAAATTTTAGTCCATCATTATCACAATCAGTCAATTGCACATAATTCTTTAAAATAAGATATTTCTAAACTAGAGGAGACTTCTCTTAAACTAAATATAGGCAGGTTGAAAACATGGATTTGCTTATCCAATCTGATAATAATTTTAAATTTTTACATGTTAGTCTGTATCTTGTTTTCAGATTGTTTAGATATAGATAGTAAGATGTTTGTTAGATATAGCGAGTTAAAGGATGGATTACTACAGACATATCAAATGTTAGTAAAAAGTCACCAAGCTATAGTGGATCAAGAGAATAATCAGAGCAATGAGGTATATAATTAATGTTATATGTCAGGGCCAATATTGAAATCTTATTACTATAGTCTAAATGCTCATACTCTCCCAATAGAATTTGTTATTGCTTTAATTAGTTGTCTCATTGAAGCTATTTAAAATTTGTTTATAAGATAACTTTATGCAATAGTAAAGAATACTACATGTATGATGTCTTACCTTACATTACAAATGTATTTTCTCAAGCTTTATTACAAAGATTTGTATTGACTCAAAGTCTTATAACACACATTTAAACCCTTTTCATTACTCTTTTCTGGTTCTTGTTATTTTGGCAATGTGTCTAGGCATATAGTGTTTTACATGTTTGTTATTCTGAAATCAAAACGTTTTTGTGAATTTTTTATAATGCCTTTTAATGAAGCTACTTCGAATAGACAATGGAAAGTTGTTCTGTTGAAACTTTTTTGTATTGCCTGCCATTCTAGAGCTTATTTGGTAGAGAAGTGTATAATGATGACTTGCAGATCTTCAGGTAGACCAAGGTTTCGCTATACTCAAGTTTGAATTATCTTTTTAATGATCAACATTTGTCTTTCTAATTGACAGATCCTTACCATCCGACAAATACTTAATGAATCTACCAGATACGCCATATGAGACTCACCATAAACCCATGTGTTGGTAGTGTATGTCTCTGGTACATCTCCCCTTTGAATTGATTTCCCCCACATATACATTATGTGATGTGGCAGGAGGTGAGTCATACTAGCACATAATGCTTTTTCTTACTGTAGGATTTATATAAAAACTTTTTATTTTCCAGGAAATTCTTGAAAAATCACTTGATTTGTCTGGCTCTGAGGCCACACATATAGTCTCACAACTTGATCAGTATTACTCTACAAAGAATGGTGGGAATGGAGAAAAATCAGTGAAGCGTGTCAAATTTGAGGATGACAAAGAGGGTATGACACCAGCTGGTTTCCTAAACTGTTTCCAATGTCAGCCACACTTGGTTGAGCAGGATGCTAGTCAGCATGGAACATATGAATTGATGAGTAACTTATCAGATGATAAAAGAACAGATTTAGGTAGGAAATTACCATTATTTATACCAGGTATAGTGTATATATAAGCTTGTGAAATATCTCAGTGGTCAGTATAGTTGGTCATGATTTGATGGAATTATTTGATGAAAAAACGTCATTAAATAATTCAGTAACTTACAAGGACACTTATGTTACAATTTCTCAGGCATTTTTTACTTTAATTTGGCCTTTTGTATTGATGGCAAGGTGATTTGATCTATCGATATATATGATAGATTATATCACTCCTATTTTAGAAATAGGTGGTTTATCCCAAGTACCCAAGTATTCAACAAAACCAATAAAACAGAATTGTAGAAATGTTTGGAGTGAATATTATTGCAGAATGTTATATTTGAAGTTTTGAAGTATATAGAGAGTATTATGATAAAAATACATAACGAAAAATTCACATTTTAATCTTTATTAGTTAGACAATCTGATATTGGCTTATCACTGATCATGGATTTTCTTTGGAATGTAGCACAATTCTGATTTTTTTTCCTTACAGTGAAATTTTTGTTTGAGCTTTCTCTGAGAGACAACAAATCAGCCAATGAACTTGGTATTATTCTACAAGATAGCTCTCTGTCCCCAAAGTTGTTAATGGTAAGAAATAGATTATCTCTTTACAGTTTAAACAAAAATTAAGTATAAGATTTATATGTTATTATTTCATTTTGATTATAGTTTACTCTGCAAAAAGATGAATCTGTTCAACAGAAAGAGTAACGGGTAAAGTTGAATTCTGAAATGATCAATTGGGAAATAATTATATATATAATGTCACTTAAAAGTCTGTCTGGAATTCAAGGTAGAATGAACAATGACATAATAGAAAAACAAAGCATATGGTGTATGCATCCATGACACACAATCAGTACATGCATAGCCAAAAAAAAGCAAAAAAAAACAAAAATCAAAGGAACAGTGCTTTTATTGCTGTTCTTCATCTTAAAGTCAGTGTCGATATCTTATTTGTTTTAAACTATTGTTATCTGAATATGTTACAGCACATGTTGATATATTACTGGTTATCGTATGTTGAACCCTTGGTGATTTGTATACCTGCATTGTACCATATCATTAAAGTCATCACTGAATTGACAGGTAAATCTTAAACTTTGTATATAAACAGTCGAATGAATGGAGTTTTAGTCTTTAAAAATAAGAGAATTAATGAGATCATCAATTAATTTTTACTGATTTTAAAGATTTTAATGTGTATTTAAAATGAAACTTGATTTGAAATATGAAAATTATTATTTACTGTAAATTAAGGGAGCTGGGGTGTTTACATCTTCAACAAAAGATATTTCTTAAACTTGTGTTAAAGACTCAAATAAAAAATTGGGTCATTAGCTTTATTTTTATGAAAAATCCTGAAAACTCAGATTGTCCTATCAAATTCTATGTTATTATCTGCCCTTTATTTTGAAAGGATATTTCTTGAAATCTAAAATACACTCAACATCAGCAAATAGTTTGATAGATGAATCTTGAAATTTCAAGTATTAAATGTTTCTGTTGTATATTGATGATACCTGATGATATTCATCAGGTATCATCAATATACTCTTCAACTAAAACATGTATTTTTGCAACATGCCTAGATGCTCAGGAAATGACACCTAGGCTGCAATCCAACAACACACTCGTCTGTTATAAAAACAATGTGTAAAAGTATAGAATTGATGCTTTAATCTTTAACGACTTTTTTCTATAACAGACAAAGCTGAGGTGCTAGTAGAATGTGATAGTATCTCTCCTTGGTGGCAGAAGATTAGAGATACTTGTTGTCATAGCAACAATGCAGTAGCAGCATATTTACTTGGCCTTGCATGTAGATCTGTCGCTAAACAAATGGAATATAATCAAGTCAAAGCAAAGGTAAAGTAACTATATTTTTTGGAACAAATGTATTTTTGAATATTAAGCTGTTATTTTTTGCTGAATTATGTGGCAAAACTATGGAATATGAAGATCATAAACAATCTGATTGAGGAACTTACTCTGTGTATGGTTTTCTTACAAAGAGAGAAAGTAAGTCACCATATTGTTGGATGTAAGCAGGTGTGAACTCAAACCCTCTTATAAGATAGAATTTGTAATAAACTGAAGACTGTTGAATAGTGTCACTGTGGCTTCCTCCATCAATATAAACTGATATAACCAAGACTAAAGAGTGCCTAAAAAGGCATTTTAAACACCAACAATCCATCAATCAATCAATCAATCAATCAAATAGCGATTAAAATCTATCAGAATCATCTTTAGGATATTTAATTTAAAAGTATATGAATGATAAACAAACATTGGTGTGTTTTGGTTTTTGTGTTGTGGGTAACTGTCCTGTTGACATCCTACACTTATCCTCATATTGATGATGACAGTATGTGTTGATTGATTCGTTACTTATGTGAATTTGAGTTAGAAATGAAGTAATTTTGTTTGACAGGATCCTGATGCAGATACAGCATCAAATGAAGATCAGAGTCAGTGTAACTCTGTTGACTTACAGAGATGGGACCAGTTAGTCAAACAGTTAGAAGATGTGCTGTCTTTGTGTAATCTGTTAGGTCTACAAAGAGCAGACGACATGTCACAGCCTATTCCTGTGTCTGTTTCAAAGTTAATGGAGGGTGGAAGAGGTAAAATTTATAGTTATTCATGGGAGACTATTATCATTAATTACATAATTTAACAAAGCCATAATGTTTTACATACAAAGAAGAGCTTATCTTCCATCTTTTTTGTGAAGTAACAAAGTAGAAAACTTCAAACAATGAGAAATTGGAATTATTTTATTCAGTATACTATAACAGTAAGAAAAAGACTGGTCAGCTGAGAGAAATCAGAATCCTGTTTCGAACAGACTCTTTGTTTAGTCACTTATTTGGTATACTTTTACTTTCAATGTTCACTAATCATGTCAACTACAAAATGTCTATGTCACAATGACATGTTCTTATCCTGAATATTTATATAATATTTGCTGAGGGATATTATTTTTGAAGCAGTCATCAATGAATATGTTATGATTGTAGTGACAAAATTCTTCTTAAAAAAATTACAAAATTATTTATGAAAAAGCTATTGATTTAAGTTTAACATCGATTTTTTTAATGAGATCATGTCTTTAGAAGTTTTTTTATCATCTCAATTCAATACATTTACAATTTTGTCAGCCAGATAATAATTTTATGATGTTTATAGGTTCACTATCAGAGTTGGTTGCCAAATACATTGCCAAGACAGGTCTGCAGCCAAGTGATATCGTCAAGTTTGGTTTGTCTGATACTGTAGAGGTTGACCCTGGTAAAGAAGTCACAGAAACTGTCACAACACTGGACAAAATACAGGGTGAATACTAGACTTAATTAATTCTTATTCATAATAATGGGATGTAGGAAACTGAGTTTTGCTAATGGGTGTGTAGATTACATGTATATGTTGTGTACAAGTTATCATTGTGTACAAATTATAATTTGTACAAAAATATTGTACAAATTATAATTTGTATTTTGACTTTGTACAAATTATAATTTGTACAAAACATGCCTGTACAAATTACAATTTGTACAATATTTGACAAAAATTCACTTATAACTTGTACAATAATTTATAATATAGATTTTGGTGAAAAATTGCATTGACTCACATGATAAAATTGTAATTAATGACCACACAGTAAACCTTATTTACTAACATAATACACATTTTTTTACAAAACTGTAAAAGGTAGATTATTCTTCAAAATTTAAAAGAAAAGAAATGGAAAAATACACTGATTTTTTTTTCAAATATTAAGGCAAAAACTACTTTTCTGAACACTATCATTCAATATTATTGTTTAGATAGTTAATTTGATGATTATTCAGAAACTTTGTAAAAACCGTAATGTTTGTAAAAAAGGATATTTCTGGTCGTGAAAGATCGTGTACAGCATTGTTATGATCATGAAAAGGAATTTGAAAGATCTGTTGCTGCTTATTTGTTATTTCAAAAAGTCTGAGAAAACCATCAAATCTTTCTTCAAACAAGTGATAATTTATAACTGAGATAGGTATATCAAAAGTTTGAATCTACATGACTAATTCCGCTTCACTTCTGGTTGTGAATAGCTAGATTGATGGTTCAATGCCATCAGGTCTGATTATTTGATATTAATACTAAATCGACTAGTTTTCACATAACAACAACAGTCCGCTGTCCATTCTGCTTAAGTTTTATGTAATTTTTATACGACCGCAAAATTTGAAAAAATTTTCGTCGTATATTGCTATCACGTTGGCGTCGTCGTCGTCGGCGTCCGAATACTTTTAGTTTTCGCACTCTAACTAAAGTAAAGTGAATAGAAATCTATGAAATTTTAACACAAGGTTTATGACCACAAAAGAAAGGTTGGTATTGATTTTGGGAGTTTTGGTCCCAACATTTTAGGAATTAGGGGCCAAAAAGGGCCCAAATTAGCATTTTCTTGGTTTTCGCACTATAACTGTAGTTTAAGTTAATAGAAATCTATGAAATTTTGACACAAGGTTTATGACGACACAAGAAAGGTTGGGATTGATTTTGGGAGTTTTGGTTTTGAACATTTTAGGAATAAGGGGCCAAAAAAGGGCCCAAATAAGCATTATTCTTGGTTTTCGCACAATAACTTTAGTTTAAGTGAATAGAAATCAATGAAATTTAAACACAATGTTTATGACCACAAAAGGAAGGTTGGTATTGATTTTGGGAGTTTAGGTCCCAACAGTTTAGGAATTAGGGGCCAAAAAGGGACCCAAAAAAGCAGTTTTCTTGGTTTTTGCACCATAAGGTTAGTATAAGTAAATAGAAATCTATGAAATTTAAACACAAGGTTTATGACCATAAAAGGAAGGTTGGTATTGTTTTTTTGGAGTTTTGGTCCCAACAGTTTAGGAATAAGGGGCCCAAAGGGTCCAAAATTAAACTTTGTTTGATTTCATCAAAATGAATAATTGGGGTTCTTTGATATGCCGAATCTAACTGTGTATGTAGATTCTTAACTTTTGGTCCCTTTTCAAATTGGTCTACATTAAGGTCCAAAGGGTCCAAAATTAAACTTACTTTGATTTTGACAAAAAATGAATAGGTTGGGTTCTTTGATATGCTGAATCTAAAAATGTACTTAGATTCTTGATTATTGGCCCAGTTTTCAAGTTGGTCCAAATGGGGGTCCAAAATTAAACTTTGTTTGATTTCATCAAAAAGTGAATAAATGGGGTTCTTTGATATGCCAAATCTAATTGTGTATGTAGATTCTTCATTTTTATACGACCCCAAAATTTGAAAAAATTTTCGTCGTATATTGCTATCACGTTGGCGTTGTCGTCTGTGTCGTCGTCGTCGTCGTCTGAATACTTTTAGTTTTCGCACTCTAACTTAAGTAAAAGTGAATAGAAATCTATGAAATTTTATCACAAGGTTTATGACCACAAAAGAAAGGTTGGTATTGATTTTGGGAGTTTTGGTCCCAACATTTTAGGAATTAGGGGCCAAAAAGGGCCCAAATTAGCATTTTCTTGGTTTTTGCACTATAACTGTAGTTTAAGTTAATAGAAATCTATGAAATTTAGACACAAGGTTTATGACAACACAAGAAAGGTTGGGATTGATTTTGGGAGTTTTGGTTTCAACATTTTAGGAATTAGGGGCCAAAAAAGGGCCCAAATAAGCATTATTCTTGGTTTTCGCACAAACACTTTAGTTTAATAAAATTAACGGTACCAATTTTCTTGCACCAGATGCGCATTTCGACAATACATGTCTCTTCAGTGATGCTCGTGGCCAAAATATTTAAAACCCAAAGCTTATATAAAAGATGAAGAGCTATAATCCAAAAGGTCCAAAAAGTATAGCCAAATCCGTGAAAGGAATCAGAGCTTTGCATGAGGGAGATACATTCCTTAATTTAAAAATAATTTCTAATATTTTGTAACAGCAAATTTTAATAACACAAAAAATCCGTATTTTCATGCCAGTACCGAAGTACTGGCTACTGGGCTGGTGATACCCTCGGGGACTAATAGTCCACCAGCAGAGGCATCGACCCAGTGGTAGTAATAAAATTAACGGTACCAATTTTCTTGCACCAGATGCGCATTTCGACAATACATGTCTCTTCAGTGATGCTCGTGGCCAAAATATTTAAAACCCAAAGCTTATATAAAAGATGAAGAGCTATAATCCAAAAGGTCCAAAAAGTATAGCCAAATCCGTGAAAGGAATCAGAGCTTTGCATGAGGGAGATACATTCCTTAATTTAAAAATAATTTCTAATATTTTGTAACAGCAAATTTTAATAACACAAAAAATCCGTATTTTCATGCCAGTACCGAAGTACTGGCTACTGGGCTGGTGATACCCTCGGGGACTAATAGTCCACCAGCAGAGGCATCGACCCAGTGGTAGTAATAAAATTAACGGTACCAATTTTCTTGCACCAGATGCGCATTTCGACAATACATGTCTCTTCAGTGATGCTCGTGGCCAAAATATTTAAAACCCAAAGCTTATATAAAAGATGAAGAGCTATAATCCAAAAGGTCCAAAAAGTATAGCCAAATCCGTGAAAGGAATCAGAGCTTTGCATGAGGGAGATACATTCCTTAATTTAAAAATAATTTCTAATATTTTGTAACAGCAAATTTTAATAACACAAAAAATCCGTATTTTCATGCCAGTACCGAAGTACTGGCTACTGGGCTGGTGATACCCTGAATAGAAATCAATGAAATTTAAACACAATGTTTATGACCACAAAAGGAAGGTTGGTATTTATTTTGGGAGTTTAGGTCCCAACAGTTTAGGAATTAGGGGCCAAAAAGGGACCCAAAAAAGCAGTTTTCTTGGTTTTTGCACCATAAGGTTAGTATAAGTAAATAGAAATCTATGAAATATAAACACAAGGTTTATGACCATAAAAGGAAGTTTGGTATTGTTTTTTTGGAGTTTTGGTCCCAACAGTTTAGGAATAAGGGGCCCAAAGGGTCCAAAATTAAACTTTGTTTGATTTCATCAAAATTGAATAATTGGGGTTCTTTGATATGCCAAATCTAACTGTGTATGTAGATTCTTAACTTTTGGTCCCTTTTCAAATTGGTCTACATTAAGGTCCAAAGGGTCCAAAATTAAACTTACTTTGATTTTGACAAAACATTAATAGGTTGGGTTCTTTGATATGCTGAATCTAAAAATGTACTTAGATTATTGATTATTAGGGCCCCGCCGACGGCGGGTCGCCCTATAGTGATCAGTCTGTCCGTCCGTCCGTCTGTCCGTCCGTCTGTCCGTCCGTAACACTTTCGTGTCCGCTCCATATCTAGAGAACCGTTATGATTTCAGACTTAATACTTAACATGATTATTAACCAACACCAGAGGGTGTGTCATGTTGTATGTACAACTTCCTAGGTCAAAGGTCAAGGTCAAAAACTTTGGTTTCAGTTGACAACCCCGTGTCCTGTGGTGAAGATCGTGTCAGCTCCATATCTAGATAACCATTATGATTTCAAAGTTTATACTTGACATCCATTTTAACAACCACCAGAGGGTGTGTCATGATGTATGTACAACTTCCTAGGTCAAAGGTCAAGGTCAAAAACTTTGGTTTCGAGTTGACAATCCTGTGTCCTGTGGTGAAGATCGTGTCCGCTCCATATCTAGATAATCGTTATGATTTCAAAGTATATACTTGTCATACATTTTAACCACCACCAGAGGGCGTGTCATGATGTATGTACAACTTCCTAGGTCAAAGGTCAACGTCAAAAAAACTTTGGTTTCAGTTGACAACCCTGTGTCCTGTGGTGAAGATTGTGTCCGCTCTATATCTTAAAAACCGTTATGATTTCAAATATTATACTTGACATCTATTTTAACCAACACCAGAGGGTGTGTCATGATATATGTACCACTTCCTAGGTCAAAGGTCTGTCTGTCTGTTGGTCTGTCCATCGCTAACAAATTTGATCCACATTATATTTTGAGAGGACAGCTGTTATTATTTCATACTTTATACCTGACAAACATTTTCAACTTAACATATATATTAACCAACACAAGAGAATGTGTCAATGTATGCATCCTAGGTCTAAGATCAGTCTGTCGGTCTGTCCATCTGTTCGTTGTTCTTAACAAATTGTGTCCGCTCTACCTCTCGAGAACCATTAATATTTCATACTTTATACTTGGTGGGTCATAATATATTGAAGGCATAATTCTAAAAATATGTGACAAATATCAATTGGGCAGCACCTTTAAACATATTGTTCAAACATCAATCCATATATCCAGAAGTCACCTTAGAGTAGTAATCAATGAGTTCACATCATGCAGTCATATCACTATTATACTATGAAAGTAAGATGAGAATATTTATCAGTTTTAACTTAAAATCTTAGATCAAAATCACACATGAGACTATGTAATAACTTCAAATAATGCTTCATATCAGATTATCCATACAACTTATTTACCCCACGTTATTGACAGCGGGGCCCACAGAGATGGCTCCCATCTCAATGATATCTAGTTGGCCCAGTTTTCAAGTTGGTCCAAATCGGGGTGCAAAATTAAACTTTGTTTAATGTCATCAAAAATTGAATAAATGGGGTTCTTTGATATGCCAGATCTAACTGTGTATGTAGATTCTTCATTTTTGGTCTTGTTTTCAAATTGGTCTACATTAAAGTCCAAAGGGTCCAAAATTAAACTTAGTTTGATTTTAACAAAAATTGAAATCTTGGGGTTCTTTGATATGCTGAATCCAAACATGTACTTAGATTTTTGATTATGGGCCCAGTTTTCAAGTTGGTCCAAATCAGGATCTAAAATTATTATATTAAGTATTGTGCAATAGCAAGTCTTTTCAATTGCACAGTATTGCGCAATGGCAAGAAATATCTAATTACACAATATTGTGAAATAGCAATTTTTTTTTTAATTAGAGTTATCTTTCTTTGTCCAGAATAGTAAGCAAGAAATATCTAATTGCACAATATTGTGCAATTGCAAGATTTTTTTTAATTGGAGTTATCTTTCTTTGTCCAGAATCAACTTAAATCTTTGTTATATACAATATACAATGTATATTCACTTTTTACTACCAACTGATAAATTAAAATAATCTTTACCATTCAGTGATAACAAGCAGTTTTTTTACATCTTAATATTTTATGATGTATTTAAATGAGTAGTTATTGTTGCAAACTCCATTAGAAATTTTAATTGAGATTAGTTTTGGAATAAGGGAAAGGGGGATGTGATTAAAAAAATTGGGTTCAATTTTCTCATTTGAAATTTCATAAATAAAAAGAAAATTTCTTCAAACATTTTTTTGAGAGCATTAATATTCAACAGCATAGTGAATTGCTGTAAGAGAAAACCAAAATTTTAAGTTCATTGGAACACATTCATTCTGTGTCAGAAACCTATGCTGTGTCAACTATTTAATCACAATCCAAATTTAGAGCTGAATCCAGCTTGAATGTTGTGCCCATACTTGCCCCAACCATTCAGGGTTCAACCTCTGCTGTCGTATAAAGCTACGCCCTGCGGAGCATCTGGTTAAAGTTTAGATTGTCCTATCTGATTTCCATTAATTTTTATGCATAGTCATATCTAAAACAAAGATCCTTGTGTTTTTTTTGGTGCAAAAAATGGGAAAAAAACATTAATTAAAAAAGTCGGAAAAACAACTGACATATTCCTGATCTGGCATAGGCATCCCTTAGTAAATGGAGGGTTTAATGTCGCTTTCTTTCTAGCGTATACGCCCATTTGTATGACAGTTGTGTTAAATGTTGAGGGTAGCAATGCAAACAGACATACTAATGGTTAATGTGGTCATATCTGGAATCCAGCAGCATATATCACAGACATACAATTTTTTTATACTTTTTATACGTTCAGGTATTTTACATCCAATTTTTTATGGAAATATTCTTTATAAAGCACAAAGGTGTCAGTATTCACCTCAGAAACTTACAAAACCTTTAAATAGACTGATTAAGAAGGGATATAATTACGATACTGTTGTCAAGTCATTAAAGATTGCATATTTTGGCGTTAATATTGAGTCACTGATAAGGTCTTTGCGTCGGAACTAAAGACATTTATTCTAAAAACAGTTGTTGGCATGACACGGGTTATGTTCTTCTCATATATGTTATGATGGTATGATACTAAACCCCTAACGGGAAGGATTGTGCCTGAGGTTCATATGATGAAATCATAATCTTTCAGTCAGTTTAATTGAAGTCTGGAGCTGGCATGTCAGTTAACTGCTAGTAGTCTGTTGTTATTTATGTATTATTGTCATTTTGTTTATTTTCTTTGGTTACATCTTCTGACATCAGACTCGGACTTCTCTTGAACTGAATTTTAATGTGCGTATTGTTATGCGTTTATTTTTCTACATTGGTTAGAGGTATAGGGGGAGGGTTGAGATCTCACAAACATGTTTAACCCCGCCGCATTTTTGCGCCTGTCCCAAGTCAGGAGCCTCTGGCCTTTGTTAGTCTTGTATTATTTTTATATTAGTTTCTTGTGTACAATTTGGAAATTAGTATGGCGTTCATTATCACTGAACTAGTATATATTTGTTTAGGGGCCAGCTGAAGGACGCCTCCGGGTGCGGGAATTTCTCGCTACATTGAAGACCTGTTGGTGACCTTCTGCTGTTGTTTTTTTTATTTTGGTCGGGTTGTTGTCTCTTTGACACATTCCCCATTTCCATTCTCAATTTTAATTGAACTCAATTTGACTTTCAAACACATTTATAATTAAGGTAGATTCATGGTATACCGCCATCTTAGATTGTACAATCCAAGTACAAAATCAGTCTAGCTATTTGCACAAATCTGCAAATTTGTCAACAGATTTGAAATTTATTGGTAAGACAGATTATTTATATGAAGAAAACTTGGTGATTTATGTAGACCTCAAAAAATAGGATCACCTGCTTACAGAAATGATCAAAAAACTTTTTGAATTTTGTAACAAAGGTTTACTGTGTGGTCATTTGATAGCAATTCTATAATGTGAATCAATGTTTCTTTTCACCAAAATCCATATTTTAAATTATTGGTCAAGTTGTAAGTGAATTTTTGTCAATTTCTGTAATTTTGTACAATTTGTACAAAGTCAAAATACAAATTATAATTTGTACAATATTTTTGTACAAATTATAATTTGTACAAAATGATAACTTGTACACAGCATATACATTAAGACTTACCCTGACTATCAATAAATGTGTGGAATCTGAAATCAAACGACAAAAATAACAAGTGAAACAAACATCAATGAGGTAAAATTTTATAAACCCAGGCTTATTATAAAACTTGATTCAGATAGTGTTATGGTAAGCTACTACAATGTAAATACGTTTACAGATGTTGATTGAGAGAAATCTGTAAATAATTCATCAGATAAAGTTGCCAGTCGAAATATTCTTTTAAAAACTATTGTTTCTTTCAGGTTGTTTAGAGATTTTACAGCAGAGATTTGTCCACAGTTTAGACAATGATGTTTTGTATGCCAATACATCATGGGAAAATGCTGTGTATTGGTACAATGAACCAGAGGTACAATTACTTATTGATTTAAACAAAGTGGTCCCAATAAACCCTTTAACAAACCACAACCTTCATAAAAAAAAAGATGTGGTATGTTGCTGATGAGAAAGCTCTCCATTAGACACCAAATAACATAGAAGTTTGGAACTATATATCGCCATACTGTCTTCAACAAGGAAAAACATCATACAGCAACGAAAGCATTACAAGGCCAGGAAATGTCATATGTAAAGCAATTCAAATGAAATAACCACAACCTGATTTTTGTACAAAACAATGAAATATAATATACTATAAAAAATGACAACCAATGAATTTCAGGCTCCTAACTTGAACAGGCCCATACAGAATTCTTGTTCTATATATAGCATGTATTGCACACTGTATATTATTTTTACAGCTTTCAAAGTATACAAGAGCCTGTTACCATCATGGAAGAGCCTGAAAATATTATTTCAAAAGTTTTTCTGTCACAATCGTAAATTGGTTTATGTATTTGCATGTGTCTAAGTTAAATCTCTCTTAACATCTCTTTGTAAATGGGTAAACATCTGAATTTGCCATCTTTGTTCTCTCACTTACGGTAGCCTAAACCAAATGTTATAAAACTTATACACAATGCTTATAACCACAAAATACAGATCAAGTTTGAATTTTGGTTGTGTTACTTTTACTCCTCTAGAGTTATGCCCCTTTACAAATGGAATAAATTGCTGAATTTTCTGTTTCCATTCCATGTTATGAAACTTAAATACAGTACTTATTACCACAAAATTCTAATCAAGTACAATATTTGGTAGCATCACTTTTACTGTGTTTATGTTATGTTACATCATAACTGTATATGATGTGCATGCTGGATTATCATCTATGTCTCATGGATATATTCAATATATTTGGACATTACCCATTTATTTGTTTTTATTTTTAAAATTATATGGTGTAACATGTTACCTTTGAAAATTTGAAATTAAACACCAGTTGTAAATTTGTATTTGTAGTTGGTGCAGAATTTGAAGCTTTCTTCTGAGTATCTAAAGCTAGTACAGAATGCTGTTCTCCAGCATGGTAAGTATGGTTTGATATACCTGACTGTGTTAAAGTGTTCAAAATGTAGCTTAGTTTGTAAACTTTGTACTTGTTCCAGATTGTTTAAGATAACAATAATCAATGTTATGTTAACATAAAAGAGGGACGAAAGATACAAGAGGAAGAGTAAAACTCATAAATTGGAAATAAACTGACAACGTCATGGCTAAAAATGAAAAGACAAACATCTATTCTACCTCTAGTCTGATACTGATATTCATTGTAATGTATATATTGACTTACAGTAGCTTTCTATTTTTAATTTTTTATTGTAAGTAGATTATATTTTTAAGTAGAAAGAAATATTTACCGTTGTTAAATGTAAGAAACAAAGATTGTTCCTGTGCTCTCAGTTAGTTTTAACTTTTAAATATAATCCCATGTTTTTTTTCTTTTTTGCTTTATAACTTAATTGATTATTACAGGAGTAGGAGCTATGATGTGGAGTATGTTCATCTCTAAAAGATTCCAATCAGCTGCACTATTAATGGAAAAGGTAAGATTTAAAATTCATATTACTTGGAGACCTGATAATCAATCTTGTAGGAAAGGTCTTTCATTTTTCCAAATTTTTTAGTATTGTTTCAAAAGGTCATTTGAGAAAAATTGAATCCATAGAGATAATATGACTTGAATAACTTGAAATGACTTCTTTCTAGTTTGATATATTGAGACCTTCAACTATGACTTCATCTGGACTTATCATCTCTAATTGGTGATGTATTCCAAGCTCAATTAGATTTGCTCTTTCTTTCAAGATGCTGTTGTTATTTTGATCTTTGACATAAGAATTGAAAAACAAATTTAAATAAATGCCTTTGATTTTAGAAAAAAACAGTTGAAAATCCAATGTTATGATATTTTGTAGGTTGGAAAAATACCAAAGGATAGGTTAACTAGAAAGGTTAGTGCATTTAATATTGTTGATATTTATTTGTCTACAGACTTTTTGAGTGCCATTTACTCTTTAGAAAGAAATATTCCAAATACTTTCTGTTTCCTGATATATGTTACTTTTTATAAATTTTCACATTTGAAAGCTTTTTAAACATGGCTTTAATCACCCTTGCGATGCAGTGTCAAATTATCTGCACGGGACGTTTGCGCTTTTTCATAGGACATTTGCGCTTTTTTTTGTGGACACTTGCGCTTCAAAACATAGGACATTTGCGCTTTTTAAAAATGGACATTTGCGCTTTTACATAGGACATTTGCGCTTTTTTTATAAATATCTATGACTTCCCTCCTCTTTTATCCGGGCTTTAAAAGTTTAAAATTCATTTCATAGCACATTATTGTGTTTAAAAGTTTATTACGTAGTTAAAAGTAAACATTTTTAAGAAATAAAATCAAGTACTGTCATCACAATTACAGGTCAGTTTTAGCTTGATACTTGAAGCCCAATGAGTGAACAAATTTATCCTTGTTATCTGTCCTGATTGGTATTTCTCAAATAAATGATCTAGTTTCTCCTTCCCACTTCAGTTGTACATTCCTTGTACTCTTTAGAGAGTCCTTATGTTTGATTTTTTCTCCACCAGCTTGGGACAGATTGAAACGGCAGCACTGCAAGAGAGCTGATGGAAATAAACTTCTAACAACAAACATAACCTGGTCTAGTCTCTATACCTTTAAATTCCATGATCAAGACTGTGTATAAAATGTGAACTAACTAATGACAAATATAAGTTAAATTTATTTACGTAATGATAACTTCTCATTAAGATTACAGGTAGTTGACTATAGGTAAAAGCGCAAATGTCCGATCAATTTAATACAGGTGAATCAAAAAGCTGTTTTACATGGTAAGGTTCATTATGATATTCAGTATGTCTAAGTGAACGTTCATTCATATCTGTTTAAGTTTTGGTTTTAGGTATCATATAAATTTGTGGACACATAAACTTAAAACTAACTCATAAAATGATAATGAAAAAGAATGAATATGGTGTATCAATTCATAACACAAAATCACTACAAGCACATGAAAAAAAACATTAGCAAAGGCACAAAACTTTTATTGTTGCTCTTCATCATAAAGTCACATGCTTATTATGATGTGAACTTTAAAAATGAATATCATATTAGGTTTAAGAACATGGATATATGATTGAAGCAGATCATTTTATCATATGGACACAAATTATATACTCCCACTTAAAATTGTGGAAGTATGTGCTTTATTTTCTTGTTGGAATTTCAGGAGATTGGAATAAGTGAGGGTAAAATGGTTGACTTTATGGAAGCTGTGACAGAATTCCTGGACATATTGATGGAGGTAACTTGTTTGTAGCTTCATTATCACATTGATTTGATTTAAAACCAGTATTTTGCTATGAACGAATAAACCTTATGTTATAATGCTTTTATTATGGCCGTATAGATTACAGCTTTATTTAATTTATGACTTGTAAACATTTTGTCAGTGGCAATATGAGTAACTGTTATTGTGGTTTTAGTTTTTTTGTTAGAACCAATTTTCCTGATTAAGGAAATATTCAATTGTATTGAACATTTGATTTCATGTTTTTGTCAGTCTGAAAATTGCTTTGGTTTAACCCTTACCATGCGGTACCCGTCTTTTGACGGGCGGACCCTAATAACCGTTATTTGGCTCCAATGGCGTTCCATACTTTTAGAAGTCCACTTTATGATACTTATTTTAAAAGTTATGCATGTTCCGTCAACCTGAGGCTATCCATATTCACGTTTCTCATGTATTAGTAGCATTTTGAGCACAAATACGGACTTGGAAAATTGAAATTGGCTAAAACTCGGTTTTCTGGAGGGGTAGGCTTTACATCTGTATCTTACACAAGAAGTTCAGAGGCATAAAACTGGCAAAGATAGTGCAAACCCACAGCCATATAACTACTGATCATTATTATTATTGAAATACGCATAGGAAACAACTACTTCCGGTTTTGGGTCCATTCGAAGTCAAAAATCGGCAAAAATCGTGAAATTCGGTATTTTGGGTCAAAATGACCTTCTGTAGACTGATGAATCAAGATCAGATTCACTCTGTTGGGGTCAATTTGTTCACTAGGGTCCACTCTACACGCAGGCTACAGCTGGATACCTTAACCAGCAACCCTGGGTCTTCTGGGTCAAGAGAAGGGGTGAAAAATCGGAAAAATTGACGCTTTTTGCATCTGTTGACCCACTTTGGGGCAAATTCCCGCCAAAAAAATCATACAGGTCTTCTGTCTTCTGAAATATAAAGCTTTAAACAAATAGTTTACGCCACCTGATAGTAATACCTATGTCTCGCATACTGCAACTTTCGTCGCAGGCGAGACAAAATTTGCAATTATATGTAATTATATCGAGATAACGAAATAAATATATCGATATAACGATTTAAATATCGAGATAACGAGATAAATATATCGAGATAACATAATAAATATATCGAGATAAGATAATAAATATATCGATATAACGATTTAAATATCGAGATTACGATATAATTATATCGAGATAACGAAATAAATATTCATCGAGCTAACGATATAAATATATCGAGATAACGATTTAATTATATCAAAATAACGATTTAATTATATCGAAATAACGATATATATATTGAGATAACGAAATAATTTTATTTTTTTGTAGGTCCCCTATGGGCTTCTGTAGTAACACTACGAAATTCTTACTGTTGTTGAACTAATTTGCGGACCGGATTCTGGATAGGGAGATATTTGTTTCACGGATATTTGTCGAATAACAAGAGAGAGTTAATACGAATTTTTCTACAGGTACCCGGCCATTATTGCTACTTTGGAAATTAATATACATTGTACACAACCCGGGGATATATATGGAAGTGTTTAACGACCTTGACTGGCTTTTCAGCCCTCGCACGGTCGGGAACCCGGGGAACATAACTATATACACTTTTATGTATGCATTTTTTAAATATTTAAAAATAATTATATTCTTGGCGTTGTTATTTTACTTAAATGGCACTGGATATTCTGACACAGGAACGTAACAATAAGAATAAAATTATTGTTACATTCGCGACTAAAATTCGGAGTACATTGTCGGGCAATGATCCGATATTTTTCGTGTGTAATAATAATTTTAATAAAATAATTACACAAATATGTTCAATACAGTGTTTGAAAAGAAATTATACCTCGCAGGTACTATTGTGACAGTTGAAAGGACATTGGCAAACTAAAACAACCTGTAAAATCTGACAATATTAAAACAAAACGATCCTTTTTTTTCACAAAAAAAATATTATATACTCCGATCCGATCCCTAAAATAGAGAAACTTCTGAAAAAGGTGGTTGACAGCCTCCGATATGCATTACAGTGATTCCCTATATACAATTTACACAATGCTTGTGTCAGAACCGGATAGTATGTAATACTATTTGCTACTATGGGGGTGTTGAGACCATATAAAAAAGTATGCGTGTTTCTGGTATCAGCCTACCTTCTCTCGTTTTTGATGCCTACCCTAGCCTTTTTATGAACGAACAGAGGACGTGGTTGTAAGGGGTAGAGAGGCAGGAGGTTGGATCTTCAGGGATAAAATACCCTTGTCCACCCCCTGATAAATGTCATAAGAGTTAAGACATTTACTTTAACATATTGGTATATATTCTGTTTTCATTCAAACCCGCCATTTAATGTTTTCAATGGCTACAGTTGGGCGTGATTTCCACTGGTTTCAATCAAAAAAACTGTCAATTGTAAAAAAAAAATGTCTCTCCATCCTGAAACCGTTCTATCAGGGGGTGGCTAGGGGGTGTCGAATTTTTACATTTTTAATTTTACTCCGTTTTTTCGCCCGTTTTCTCCCCGCTCCACGTCCCTTTTGCCCCGCTTCCCGCCCCTTCTACCCCGGCTTCCCGCCCCTTTGGTCACCGCTTCCCACCCCTCTACCCCCGTCCCCCGGTCCACCCTCTTCCGGCCGTCCCATTCACCCCGATTCCTGTCCCTCACTCCCGGGTTCCCGTCTCATCCACTCCTGGTTCCCCGTCCACTGTCTCCCGGTTCCCGCCCTATATCTCCCGGGTTCCGGCCCTGTATGAGAGAGAGATGATTTTTAACGGAGTATTACCGACTATTGACCCTTCGGACCATTGACCCTTCGGACCATTGACCCTTCGGACTATTGACCCTTCGGACCATTGACCCTTCGGACTATTGACCCTTCGGACTATTGACCTTTCGGACCAACGAACTGATCCCATATACCATACATTCATATAACTATGCACTCTACAGAAGGATTTATGTGGTCAACTATACACAGTACACAACCCTTCTTTTCTAAATAAATAATCTAAAAATAACATAAGTATGAAAGATTTCAATGCCAATTTTTGAAACAGCTATACTTACTATGCACACACATTTGCCTTCTATCAGAAAAAGAGTTGCAATGAATTTAGAATCAAATTGGAGGGGACAAGCACCAACTTCTTTGAGAAGTATTTTGCACACATTTTAGTTAGCGTTCTTGTTTAGGGAAAATAATTTCCTAATCATCAACCTACGACCAAATCATTTCTAAAACAACAATTATGTTTAGATTGAAGTACACATTGATTTAATGTAAACAAAACAAATATTTTTATGCCATGTCAGAAAAAAAATCGATCACAACTGCTTGGTTAGTTCCTATATCCGCTGTACCGATGATACACAGTGTTAAAGGCACTTCAAAATTATATAAAAGGCTTTCTGCATATAGTTTATATTGAATCTCTTAATCAAGCAGTAGTGCTATTATTCAGAGAAGAAATTAAGAATTATATTTATCTCAATGTTAATTGTTATTTAGGTATAAATGTGCTGTCTTATTTTAAATCATCATCTGCAATGTCAATACACTTGATATATAAGAGATATATAATACACTCTTTTAGTAATTTTTTAAACTCAAACTCTTTCCTTTAGACAAAGGTAATATGAAGTAACTGTATGATGTAGTGTTATCTCCCCTTTCTTAGAATCTTGAAAGTGAATGATAAAATTAAAAACATGACAAATGAAATTATAAATGGCTGTGTTTGATTAGAGTTATTTTAAATCTTACTGACTGTTTATATATTATCTGTTTTATTATTGTAATGCTGTATATTGTGTTCATACTATCTTGTAGTTCAGATTAATATGCATGCTTATCCCCTCATGTAAAGCATGTTCCAATTAAATATTTTCTGTAGTAGACAATGCTATAGTTGGAATCAAAATTGGTCACATAATATTTATGAAATATTAGTACTTATTATATTAATTTGAACTAACTTAGTTTAAAAGTCTTTCCCAGAGACCAAATGATATAAAATACAACAACTAGAGGTCACTGTATGGTCTTTTACAATTATAGAGACTCATGAAAAAAGCTATAAAAAGACTGTGACATAACAAAATGTAAAACAATTCAAATGAGAAAAAAACAATAGTTTGATTTATATACAAAACAATAAATAAAAAACAAAAAATAGGTTATACTGTCCCTTTCCTTACAATATTGTGTTGCATATTGAATCGTTTCTCTTAGTCATAATGTCTTGATAAACAAATATGATGTTTAATTCATGCCTTTATAAATTATTTTATTTATTCACTTGATAGGCAGGCGCGTAGCTCCCTATACGCCAACACGCAGTTGCGTGCACATCGATTAGGCAAGCAAAAATAAAAATGCCATTATAAAAATTTATAAATTAATTATGGTTAAAGGAAACACATATGTTGTCACTTTTTTAATTGATGAACTGTCATTAAATAACGGCATTTCAAAATAAACGTTTTATTGGAGATCATGTAAAAATCGGACAGTAACTTGTATCTTTTACCAGATTTGAATTTATTATACTCAGTCTAAGACGTGTAGTTTCGGAGCACATTTTACAGAGTATGGCTTATCTGTTTGCGATGCGATGAACCAATCGACCATTAGATTTATCGAAACCCTTTGATATTATTGAAAATATGCCGAGGCGATGTATTTTCGACAGACTACCAGAGTCAATCACCCTGAAAACACATCAAAACAGCATTGGAAAGTCTTATTATATTTTGCGTTCACACATAGATTGAACAGTTACTTGCTACATTAAATTTTTCACATGTTTGGAAAAATCATGATACTATTTCAAAAAGGCGTTTATTATATGCAATTCATACCAAACTTAATGATAGATATCTTAATTATTGGAAAGAAAATATATTTTGTGATAATAAATCAGTACATGGTAATAAGCTGAGAAAATATAGACAGCTTAAAGAAAATTATATATTGGAAACCTATTTATTGTTAAATATAGACAGAAAAGTAATAGGGCATTTTGCTATAATTCGTATTAGTAATAGTGTTCTTAGAATTGAACAAGGGCGTCACACTAAAACCCCTGTAGAAGAAAGAATTTTTCCTTTGTGTCTCTTAGAAGTAGAAGATGAATTTTATTTCACTTTAAAATGTACAAAACTAAATATAATTAGAGACCAACCGTTTTCCAAAATTAGTGAAATAGTTCCCTCATTTTTAAATATGACTTATGAAGCAAAATTTAAATTTTTGTATACGTGTGTTGAGACTGATATTATTAGAATTATTGTAAAATTTATAAGCGACATGAACATTTCTAGAAATGCTTTATTAAGCACTAAATAACTTTGTGGTAACCCTAACCCTAACCCTAACCCCCACCTCCTCATATAATGTTTATGAATTTGGTATGAAATATATATGTTTGTATGTTTGTGTATAACAAATTTGTATTGTCTTGGTATCAATCCTGTAATTTTGGATTTTAGACCAATAAAAATTACTTACTTACTTACTCACACGTAGACCATATGATAATGGAATTGGAGAGTAGAGGGTGTCTGGTATTATCAGAAAATAGCTTCTTTGTGTCGTATCTGCTTCCTCGTGTTGTAGGAAATATAACCAACGAATAATTCTCAACATTGTCTGAGACATACAAAATGACCTGGCATGCATATATATTTGGCGGACAATTTCAATCGGGAGGTCGCTCGATGTAGAACACGTACGCTGGTTTATAACATCTCGCGAGTGCTACCATGATTCTACCATGCAGATCTAGCAGTGTATTAAGTCTGTTGAAAACAAATGTACAATCAACAATGAACAACGACAGGTTATCATCGCTAGCGTTACTGCATATTGATCGGGATTTCAGTGTGATTGAAAGTTGACAAAGTAATAGAGAAGTTCCTTTCTGCTTAGACCCGAAGAGCAGATGTTGGTCAATGTTGAGTAAATTTCTGTAATTCAAAAATGTGTTGTTTATGTATTAAATTAACCATGATTTACTCTATTCAGAAGATTCAAGTATTAATAGTTTTACGTTCATAAATTGTTTACAAGTCCTATCTACATGTAGCTCCTCTTTAAACCGTTCTATGACCAAAAACCAAAAAAAAAAAAAACATTTTTCTGCATTAAAGGGTCCAAAATATTTCGCCTCGCTCCGCTCGTCGGTAGTTGCTTGCACATCGTTTCCTTCTAGCTACGCCCCTGATAGGCCACTCCAATATAGTCTTGTTTGTGCTGATGTGGTGTAAAGCAATCGCCAAATAACCAGGACAGCACTTTCAGTTATCATTAAGAATGACTTCAAGTTGAATGTTTTCTCTTATGAAATAACATTGGATGAGTTGGGTTTTTTTTCAAATCAAAATTTTATTTTTTACTGACCAAGAATCTTTCAACTTTTACAAAAGTAAATTTTTTTTGTGAAGAGCTATATTGTGTGCTTTTACCCCAGTTGTTTTTTTTTATTTTGTTTCATTGAGTGTGTATTTGTAAATTATGTTGGAAAATTACAAATTAATTAGATAATACTTATAATCAATGTTTGAATCAATAAATTATAATTTTATAACTGAATATCCATCATCTTTGTTGTAGGCAAACTGTGAGGCCAATGAAGTTCCTGTGTTTAACATTGAACCACTTTGGCAGGACATAAGGGGTCCTACATCTCTTGTAGAGCTAGCAGTTGAACAGAAGACAACAAATTATGGTCTGATACATCACCATTATCATCTGTCTGTCATAATGTTAGCAGTTTTGACCTTCAATATCAAATCTGTCAAAGTTATTTCTCTTTTTGACACCAAGGTAATTTAAAAAATCATAATTCAAAATTGTACATCTTCAGATAAGTAATTTCTCAGTGTTTATTTTATTGGATCCCAATAAATAATTGGTTTGACAAGATGATAGTAATATCATTTATTATTTCTAACCTTACAAAGAGGATATAAAACAGTATAAGCCTATATATAAAGCTTTAAGAAAAAAAGTGCCTTTTGCACAGAAATATTCATACCAGTATCCATAAAGTATTAAATTAAATATTTTCTGTGATTTTTAAAGGTCTTTGATGTGTAATTTTGAAATGTAATTTGGTGATTGAACTATTTTGTTATCTCAAAGGGTTTACGAAATGCTAAAAGTATTATGGAGGACCTAAATACTTCTGTTTAAATGTTATAAGGGCATCCTTATAGAACAACAAAAATCAAAGAAACATTAAACATTTGTGCAGCCCAAAAATGCTACAATAATACTTCAAACAGAGATAATATGAAATAAAAGTAGTGATTTTTTCCCCCAGTCCTGTATAAATTATAAGTAAGGAAGGGTGGCAAAATGTTAATTTGATCTAGCAATTGCAATTGAACACAACTAGAAGATATGTGTTTTTATGCCCCACCTACGTTAGTAAAGGGGCTTTATGTTTTCTGGTCTGTGCCTCCTTTCGTCCGTCTGTCTGTGCGTCTGTTCGTCAGTCTGTGTGTCTGTTCGCTTCAGGTTAAAGTTTTGGTCAAAGTAGTTTTTGAAGAAGTTGAATAAACTTGAAACTTAGTACACCTGCTCCCCATGATATGATCTTTCTAATTTAAATGCCAAATTATAGTTTTGACCCCAATTTCATGGTCCACTGAACATAGTGTGAAGTACAGGTTAAAGTTTTTGGTCAAGGTACTTTTTGATGAAGTTAAAGTTACATTAATTTGAAAATTAGTACACATGTTCCCTATGATATGATTTTTCTAATGTTAATTCCAAATTTAAGTTTTGACCCCAATTTTCACGGTCCACTGAACATAGAAAATGATAGTGCAAGTGTGCCATCCATATACTATGGACACATTCTTGTTGTATATTATATTACATTGTTATATTTATTTATATATTTCAGAAATAGTTAAAATTATATAAAAAAAGAGATTAAAAAAAAAAGATTTTTGGTGATTTCAGGGTAGAAATAGTTTCTTCAAGGCATTTGATCAGCATCCATTACTGCCATCTCAGAATGTTGACCCTACCATAACTAATAACAGAAAACAGGTAATTATAACAGTGGCTTATTGAGTGAATGTACATTTGTCGAGTGAAAGAACAGAAGAACTCATTAAATGCAACACTGCTTTGTTGATGTTTAATCTTTGCAGTAAAAGGAAGTACTTCAATGATGAATATAAAATTTCACATCTTTGACTAAAATCCATTTGGTTTTTAGTGTAAACTAAAGAGGCATTGTTAACTGATAAAAATGTACTTTGAAGGAACGTATTTGAATATCATGAACATATCTTCAAAGTAATGTATGTAACTGTCATAAAAACAGTGCATGTAAATAGGTTATCAAAACAACTACAAACAAAGAGTCACACAAGGCATCTTCTACACTATGAAAGGAAGTGTAAACAATATGGCTAAAAAAATAAATATTAAACTGCAACCATCTCTTGTATCTTAAAAGATGATAAGTAGTATGGTTTTAACTATGATGCTACTAACAAATGCGGTTTAAAAAAAGAGGTTTCCCTGAACCCAATACATCCATGAAAATTGGTATCCAATGAATAATAATGAATTCACAGTAAGTATTGTAAGGCGATGGTGTAAATGGCAAGACACATGTTCTTATTTGAAATTAAAAATAAAATGTTGCTATCTATTGCAGTTTCTGTCAAAGATAATTACATGTAGTGTGCATTCTGGTGAAAGAGAGGAAATAGAAAAATCACAACAGTTCCAAGGATCAGAATCAGTTCGCTTTAAACCAGTGCGTAACTGGTGTAAACTGGTTCTTGAACTTGCCAAGGACTTTGGTCTAGATTTGGACTTTTTTAAACGGCATCATGTGGTTGAATTGTATTCCTGTGGACATGATAAATTGGCAGAGGAGGTATGGCATTTTAACTTTAATTCATAGTGTTTTTCCAGTTATCAAATTATTTTAGTATCCATATCAAATGTTTACACATTTTGGTTTGTGAGGTGTCCATCCTTTTACTAGCTTGGACCAAGGCGGGGTGGGGGGTGGGGGGTGGGTGGGGGGGATAGGGGAGAGGGGAAACAATTTAAATTTTAAGGATACATAAAGCAGCAGAGAATAATTAAGTGCTCTGCTGTAGCCTGAAATAAAATTAAAAGAAAACCAGACTGTTAAGATAAAACTTCTATGTAAGGTGGATATTTTTTTTTAAATGGATGTGCACCTACTGCACCATATTAGGTGTATCTTCAATTCATGGGGAAAGGAACACAATTTGGTGAAACTGGAAAGCTTTTAAGGTATTATAAAAAATTTAAGAAAAGTATTGTTTAGAATAAGTGATGTTCAAGTACTATATTGTTTATAATAATTTCACTTATCTTTCATATATAGATATATAGTTACTATGTATATTCATAGGTATTAGGGACTGTAAATGACCGGGAGTCCATGGGAGCTGAGTTACTTCCTGTAGCAGGTTGTAGAGTAGCTTATCAGGTTCTAGTCAAGGACAAATCATGGGGTGCAGGACTTCTGACTAATGTCTCACCAACACTATCATCATGGTTAAGAGAACTGGTGAGAATTTACGTAGAATTTCAAAGTTGAAAATTTTAACAGTCGTTATAGGAGAAAGGATTTTAACATTGAATTTAAGTGATATATGTTTAAGCATCTGACGTGTAAACTAATTTAAGTTCCAAATATGAAAATAGAAAATGGAAACAAGGAATGTGTCAAAGAGAACACAACCCCACCAAAAACAGAAAAACACCTAAGGCCACCAACAGGTCTGCAATGCAGGGAGAAAAGCCTGCACCCAGAGACAAACAATAATTCAGCAAACATTTAACTCTGAAATATACAATTGAATCAAAACTAAATAAAACACAGAAGACTTGTTACAAAGTTTAGAGATTCTTGCTAGGATTTAGACATTTCTATAAATATGAAAGTATTTGAAAAAAACATCAAGTTTTTATAAAAAATGGTTTGGTTATCAAAAACAAAAAATATCATTTTACAAAATTGTCCAAACACAAAGAGATGATGTTGTGATTAATCTAATCTTTTGATTTTGTTTACAGAAAACTGACCATTTGGTACAATCAGAAGTAGATGTCCAGGACATAGCTAATCTGTTACAACATGTAGCTAACTGTCTACCTGAAGGATTTAACGACTATGAACTGGCTATATCACTAGTAGATCTTGTCCAATCAATGAAAGGATAACGAGACCACTACTCAATCATAAACTTATTGTTAAGATGTTTTGGAGGCATAAGAGACTTTAAATACTGCATGGCTTATATTAAAATGTTGTTAATTTTGTTAAACTGTAAGTGTGTCAATTAATCATGCTTTTCAGTGGATGATAGCTTTCTTAATTGCATGGTTAGTATTATAAGTTATAATGGTGAATAGATGTTTAAAAAAATGAAGTATTTAAATTCCACCCAGATGTGTACTTTCAAGATAAATTTGATTAAAAAAATGTAACGGCTGTTGAGTCAAAAAGGTACTTGTTGTTTTTGTTTATAAATTTTAAGTTGTTATCGTTAACTTTAACTCAGTTATTAATTTATAAGTGGTCATTGTGCAATCAGTCTTGTCATTAAATATTTATAAACCATGTTATGACATTACTTTCTACTCCCTGTTTGTGTATCAGAGGTTTTGATTTTTTGCCCTTGAGTTATTCAGTCAGTGTGATAAAACACTTGACCAACATTTAGTATTGTTATAAAGAACACACTTGAATATCTTCTTAAAACATGTGTTCCCAATAGAAAGTCACATTAACCTTAAGATGACTGACATCTTTTTGTTTATCAGTGCATTTAACAGTCTGGGGCAGATATATGCATGATGGGTGATGCTTCCATAGCAGAAGGCGCTTACACTGTAGATGCACCTTTATTTGTCTTTTCTTGGTCCATTATTCCAGATTCAACAACAATTAATCACTGCCCCATTATTTCATTAGATTGTAAATATCCAAGAACTCCCTTGATGCAGTTAAGATGAACATACTCGTATCTTATTATTACAACCACCAATACAATAGTCTTCTATGGCAAAACTCATGCTTTATACTTTGGGAATCTGTTTGGCTGTGTGGGATGTATAAATCTGAGCCAACTATTGTTCCTATCCAACATACATCTTTGGTTTTATTATCAATTTGTTTTTTGTCTTGAATATGCATGAAATGTTTGCTACTTATGCAAACAAACAACGAGACTATAAAAAAACATGGTTCTCTGCTTCATTTTTCACACTTTTGTTTGAATATAGATTTGTTTTGTATTATTTGTAAACCTTCAACTATTTATATAAGAATACTTTTTATGTCCCATTTATGGTAATAATGTTTAAGGTCTTTGTATGTCGGTGTGCCTGTCCTGCTTCAGGTGAAATTTTTTGGTTAAATGTTTTGGTCAAGGTAGTTTTGGGAAAGATTAGAACTTGTTCTAAATATCTTTACTTAGGTACTGGCCTCCCTTACAACAGGACAGGTTAGCTACTGTTACTAAATGTATTCACACTGAAATATAGTTCCCTATGGTTCTCATGTATGTGCACATAATACACATATAAACTGAACAAAAATGGGTATATTATTGAAGCAGTTCATTCAAGAATGTATGTCATGAAGGTGTGTTGATGTGTAGGCTTTTTAAAAATCATTTTGATTAGGTAACTGGGTATTGATTCAACTAGTATGATTGACAACTGTCATTATCACTAAACAATCAGAGACAAGGTGGACCTTAAATTACAATGCCCCACCTCCTAAACTGCCAATCAAATTGACCACATAACCTATCAACCTCAGTCTTACATAATTATACAGACCACTTATTATACATAAAATTCTTAATACACAAGTATTTGACCTCATAATTGAATACACAAATGTGTATATTAGATGTTTGATATTTATAAGGATGATAGATTTATTTATTGCCAATTACTTTTGATCTACATTACATGAAGTGATTCTGTAAATTATATCTGAAAGATAAATGATTAATGGATTAACCAGATCTTTAAAAAAATGAAATATGAATATAAATATGAATAAATAAAAGGTATTCAAGTAAGGCCTATAATTTACTTGTTAAATTTCCAAAATTCATCTGTAATTAATCAACAATTAAATTAGTATACTTTTTTTTTTATCAGGAATTGGCTTGAAACAGTTTAAAAATGTTAAAACTTTAAATTATAACAAACCATTGTTTATTAGTTTATTTCCCATCAATCATTATGTCTATTTTAGGCATTTAAATTTTTATTAGAAGTGAATATGTATTTTTGCAATCAAGAAAGAATCCACATTTCAATAAGATAAGTTTTTTAATTGGTTTATGTTGAAAAAGTACATTTTCAATGCCCTGTGTTGTAAAATACTTTAAAAATTGACCAAAAGGCACTCTAAAACCTTTTAATCTTCAATGCCATATAACCTATGTTATGTTTCAACTTACAAAATGCCCCAAAACAACATTTTTCAAATTTTTTTGTTGACACTTTAAAGTTTTAAGCTGTTGGTCCAGATTTATGTCTAACAAGGATAGTTGGTAACATTTACTAGAAGATTTTTTTTTTTTTTATTATTTAATTTAATTTAATTTAAACATATTTATTTATAGTGGATTGGGAAACAAGTTTTACAACTTATATTAATCCCTTTCCACTTTGCGGGTGCGAGTGCTGCCTTGTAGCGGCATTAGCCTACTCTTTTTCGAAATCTACAAGGGTGTCTTTAACGTGCAAGGGATATGGCTCTCTCTTAACACGGGTCAGCCATTTATCGTCCCCTTCCGACGGACTATCATCGTTTCCTCAAGACCATACTCGCAAATGGTGTAAAGGGAGAGCCGAAAATTGAGTTCCTGAAATTTTCATCCCAGACGGGAATCGAACCAGGAACCTTTGTGTTAGTAGTCAGATGCACTAACCACTACACAACGGCTCTCTTTTTATTTTTTTTATTTAAACATGTTCAGAACCGGCAACATAATTTCAATAAGATATAAACTGCAGTTTAAATAAAATTGTGCAATTAAGAGACCCATATTATTTAATTTGAACTCATTTTATCCTCATACTGGAAAAGCAAGTTTCCTTCTAAAGACCTGCTGTCAATGAAATTTTAAGCAATAGTGCTTTATAAATGTTCGTTTTTCCCCACCAAACCTTAATATGAAATAATTCAAACTACTCTTCTTATCTTTCCATGAGTGATTTCCATCACTTTGATTGATGAAGTTCAACCTACTTGAAACTTACGGGCAGAATCAATTTGCGCCAATTGCAGTTTTGAAAAGGTATTAATTGCGCCACTCTCTTTTATTTTGATAGTATTAATTGCGCCAATAAATGAAATGAAATTGCGCCACATTTACCTGTTAATATTTTTTACCTATATCATACCTGTACATGTTTTGCCTATCAAGACAAGACAAGACAAGACTAATACTCTCACCACCGTGACTTGTTACATGTACATATGAAATATACATCTTAAAACTTCATAGCATATTTTGAAATTAGAAAAGAAAGATTTAAAATATGTGCGTCAGTCAATGTATATAGAGAGAAGAAAACTGCATCCGGCTCAACCTAAAAATCAAGAAGAATACAACAGATGATGACTTTGTATTGTGTAACAAAAGCGGGATGATTTTATTAGGATGCGAGGCTAATTTAAAATTTCTTTGTACAATGTAAGAGGATTGTTTGCTGATGGTACCTAGTCAATCATTTAGTTGTTATATATGAATAAAAATAAATAGAATTGGCGCAATTAGATGATTATTTTATTGGCGCAAATGATACCTATGGTTTTAAAAATTAGTTGGCGCAAAAGAAGTATTGGCGCAAATAAGTTGTGGCGCAAATGAGTTACTTTTTGGCGCAAAAAGATATCGCCCAAACTTACTACACATGTTCCCTTAGATAACATCTTTCTAATTATAATGCCAAATTAGAGTTTTTACCCCAATTTCACGGTCTGCTGAACATGGAAAATGATAGTGCGAGTGGGGCATCCGTGTACTTTGGACACATTCTTGTTATCCCAATTTCATGGTCTGATGAACATAGAAAATGAAAGTGTGAGTGCACAACAATGTACTAAAAAATCACCATCTGAAATACATAATGAGTACATACTTAAAGTACTTTCACTTTTACAAAAGAATACAAATTTTACCAACTTGATTTTGAAGAATTAACTCAAATTACAGAACCATTAGTTATTTTCTTTGCAAGATACAGTTCCGACAAAGATGATCATTAATGACACTCTAACATTGATACTGCTACATGTGGTACATAATCTGCTTTCCTTTCTGATGCCCTTAGATCATTCCCTATTTTCGAATGTCCTTGTTTATCAGTTTCCAGATTCTATGCAGATTATGTAGATTGTTGTTTAGGCATTTCGTTGTATTTTTTTGGGGGGGGGGGGGGGGGCGGTGTTGGCCCTGGTGTTTTTTTAATTTTTTTTTTTATGAATTATGAATTTTGATTATTCCTTATTCCTTTAGTATCTAATACCTTTTATTATGTAATATAAATGTTGTGTCAAAAATTGTCATGCTGGTCTTTGTTTAAGAGGTTTTTTAAGAGTGAAATTTATATCAATCCTCATTACAACTGGATCATGGTCATCATCATCGTAAAATACCTAATTCATATTCATTTTTCATATTTTTTCACATTTAATTTGAAAACTTATATCCAAAGCGTTGATGACAAAGCTTTAACACATAACACAAATTTAAAAATGCACATAAACATCAATAGCAACAATTGTTCAACATAATTAATTTAAAATCAGGAATACTTATTTTAGGAAGGGGTTATTTTTTTATATATATATATAGCTATTCTCCATACTTTAAAATTCAACATTTGATTACATAAGTTCTGCTTATTGTGATATAGACAAGGCCTGTTGAGGAAAGGCATCTGAACGTAGTACCTTCCGTCACACAGTTCCTCAGTTTGCGAGAACAAAAATCTTTATTCCTCCATGCATCAGGAGATTTTGTATTTGTAACATTACATCACAATTGAACATTATATCATTTAATTGTCAATTCTGAATGATAGTCCAAAACTTCTATTTTGAAAAATGAGGCAAGTCTATATCCTTAGACTTGCCTCATTTTAAACTGTCATGCAAATCTTATTGTTTCCTGTGAAATTGTCTATACCTGATATAGTAACATACATTGCAAGCATATATTGATAGCAAACATTTTATGTCACATCCATAGTTAATGAAATCGAACTTTAAACGGGTTATAATTTCCCAGATCAGCTTAAGTCGACCATGCAGCATGCGCCGCTCCATCCATTTCAGGAGCTAAAGCATTATCATCTCTTACTCTATGCTGTGTTCCTCCTATTAGAGATTTACATTCAGGACATCTTGATTCTTCTCCTGTTCCGCAAAAATCGCCAATTGCATAAACATGCCCTAAAATACATCCAATAGACGAATAAATTTCGCAAGAGACCAATAAGTTAACCGAATAATATCAAGACATTCATGTTTCACGTTTACTATGCAACATAGCAGTTACGATGTACTTTAGGTGAGCACAAAGATGTTCATTTGTTTATCCTGAAATTACATTGGAAATTTTCCAGAATCGTAACTGGAAAGTTATTTCTATTCGTTCTTATCCGGCGTATAATATGGCCATTTGAGGCAATTGGTGATTTTGAATTGACATGTACATTATTATGATATTTTATGGGTTTCATTTGTGTAGATTTTAAAATGTTTCAGTTTTGATATGAGATCACAGTATTGTAATGGTTCATTCAACCTATGTCAAAAATCTGTTGAAATTTGGTAAGTTTGTATATTTAGTTAATTGTTAAAGTATGTTTCATATTAAAGACAACAAAATAATGAAAAAAAAATATCATAAAAATTTGCCCCAATAAAATAGTTTTTTTATCTCTTTTCTTTCTCAAGTATTGTTATATTTACGTGTTTCATTTCAGAAAGTTAGTCTATTTTTTGTCATTATGATTTTTTTGATTTTTTTCAACACAATTTTTCTAGTATCAAAGGTTCTATTTAACCATTTTTGTCCTTTTAGAAAAAAAATTATTATTCCATTTTTTCTACAACACAGTTTTTCAAATATTTCAAAGAGTAATATTTTAATTCTTAAATATACTTACTGTATTTTACCTTTTATAAATTAATAATTGCTATAACAACACCTATTGTATTTTGTTTGTAGGCATATATTGAATACATTTTTATCAAATGTTGGCATAGGTTGAAGACACCTTTGTAATTGTACGTTTCTATTGGAAAAGTTCTTGAAAAAAACTATATTTTATATCAAATCTTCACATTCAATCATGTTTAAGTATTGGAAGGAAAACATAACTGTATTATATACTGAGTGCCAATGAAAACGCAACACTTTTGTTTAAAAAAAAAATGATAATTTTTATTTTATTTATATTAGAACTTTGTATAGTTGGTTTAAGGTGAGAGGTACGTAAATGAACGCCTCTAGCGGAAAACGGGAAAATCGACGTTTGTTGCTATGGGAGTTATCTCCCGTACACCAGAAAAAAATATTTTCAAGATGTCGGAATATATTCCGCTTCGTCAGAATAATGGTCTATTTGGTGGAAGAGTATTGAATGCATCTTACCAAAATGTACCAAAAATTGAAGTATGTAAAATGAAATATCTTGTAACAGTTAAACAATGATTCCCCTCATGAAAATGAAAGTAACTCGACATGTCGTGATGTTCGGAGTCTGAGAGTGATTGAGTTGGGTTTACTAGCTGATCAACTTTAATGCTTGCAAGATCTTCTATTCACCATAATGTTTCTACAAAACTGATTGAAGTACAAAGAATGTGTCTCGGGAGTATTTTGTTTATAATACCTTGGGTAACTGTCCATACATTAACTTACTATACGCTTGTAATCGGCACAGGTCAGAGACTCAACTTGAAAATCGGGAATATTGATATTGGACGTGAAAACGAAATGTAGTATTGATAAGAATATCATAAACACGTACATGCATTACATATGCACATACACTACTACAATAACAAATTAAAGCTTACACTATATATTGTCATTTTATGTATTGAAATTCCATAGCAAATATAGTCACAGACTTAATTACAATTTTTACTTTCATGCAGTCATTTGGCGATTTGCATTCAAAGAAATAACTGTCACAATGAAAACGGCTAGGACGTTTTCAATCCTCGACAAAAAAGAGTTTAATACTGATATTCTTGATTTGATATTTCTGTTATATAAACGTTTTCTCATTTAAATATAAACATAAACCTTTCTTCACGGTGCTTTCTTTCACGTCCGCGATATGGTCTATAAATAGAATTTGAAAATGAAAGTACTAGTACTATTTTTAAACAAATAATTTACCGTAGAAAAATATTGAAGCCAAATAGTTCAATTGCTGCCTGTGTGACATGAAATTTGGGAGACGGGTAAGCGAGAGAAGGGCAATAAACTTGAACGAAAATCGAAATGTGGATGGGGCCTTATGCACAGACAAACGGGAAGTAAAACTGTCTTTCAAAAATGAACGAAAACTTAAAAACGTTGCTTTTCAATCAATTTAAATTGAATGGAACATTGTGAGTTACAAGATTCCAGCATGAAAAAGGGGCAAGGGAAAAATAGAGACCCGATGCATGAAAATAATTCTTAACAGCCACTTCAAAAATAAAATAAATAGCAAAGTACATAAAAAAATATTATATTATACTGAAGATTTAGAAATTTCTGCGTGCATCAATCAATTCATTTTAAAATGCGCCAAATTTCGAAACTACAGTTTTTCGATTTAGTCAGTGATACTGTTCAGGGGCGGATCCAGCCATTTAAAAAAGGGGGGGGGGTTCCCAACCCAGAGTAAAGGGGGGATTCCAAGTATATGCTCCCATTCAAATGCATTGATCGTCCAAAAAAAAGGGGGGTTCCGACCCTCGGAACCCCCCCCCCCCTCCCCCTGGATCCGCCACTTCTGTTTGACAATGTATGCATACATATGCAAATGCAGCTATAGAAAATTAAAATTAAAGTTTTATTTTTGCTATAGTATACGTATTTCTTATCACTGGCAATTTTCGCAATAAATAAAATAATGCAAAAAAATCTTAAGTACGAACAGGAATATTGCTGGCATAAATCACGAGTTATATAATGCCGTTGGCGATTTCCAATCACTGCCGTAGCGGAGGGGGAATTAAGTTTTACACTTATCCGTTTGTCCGTCCGTCCGTCCCAAAATTAGTTTCCGTTCATTAACTTTAGTTTGCCTCTACCAAAAATGTTAAGAAACTATATACAATGCTGATTACCACAAAACAAAGATCTAGTTTAAATTTTGGTGGCGTCACTTTTACCGTTCTAGAGTTATGCCCAATAACATATTGAAAAATTGTTACATTTTTCGTTTCCGTTCTCTAAGTTTAGTTTGCCTCAACAATATATAATAAAACGTATACACAAACAAATATTAAGCGCGGGCATCATCTGTGTCCCATGGAAACATTTCTCCATTTATTTACTATTGTTTGTCTTTTGGCCGTTTTTCGTTTTTTTCCCCATGGCATTGTCAGTATGCTTTCGGGTTATAAGTTTGAATTTCCCGTTGCGCGGTATATTTCGCCTCCCTTATTGTGAAGCAGCAAAAATGTGGTCGAAAATGTGAACATTGAATGTATATCGTCATTCGGAGAATCTATTTTAATGACAGATGTTTTATTGTTTCTGTTAAATAATTTATGTTTATAAACATATGTAATTTTTTTTAAAGATGTCCTTTGACACTGTGTTTAATCATTCCAGAAATACGTTATAAATACATAGGATCTCGTATAATCACTAAATAAGTAATCAATCCTTTTTTCAGACAGGATAATATGCTCTATAGCGCATTTGTATAGCCAAAAAAATTATAATGAAGCAGCTAGTCGTTGTCCTTACAATTATGCTGATATAGCCTTGACGTTGCGTAATCCTTTCGGCGACGTCATGAATTTGTTCTCTTTTCCCGTCAGCAACACCCTTTCAACGGCTGATATATAAAAAGAGAGTTCGGTAACCCCCTGAAAATTGTATATCAAAAGAAAGGAAAATAATACCCTAAAAACATTTGATTTTTATAGAAAAATCGTAGGATTGGTTTAAACTCCAGAATAACTAAAGCTTGAAATTTCTTATTTTTGGTTTAAATTTGACGTTATGTCTATGTACTTTATGTTGTTTCCTAACAATTTTCAAATGTCTGGAACTCGGAAATTAGATCGGTGACCAACTTAAATTTTTCGATTTTTCATTATCTTTTTATAAGTTCTACGAGTATGCAATTTCTTTTAAAAATCGCCGGACAAGCCATTTACGTACCTGTTACCTTAAGGTGGTATGGGTGTCTTTCGCCATCTTGGATTGTAAAAAACAGAGAATCTAAGGTCCATATTTTCTATCAAATTAGCAAAATTTAATGCAAGAATGCAGATATTTCATGTGTTTTTACATTTAAAAGATCCAATTTATAAGAATATAACTTATAAATATAAATATATGTACAAGTGTAGATTATTTTTTGTTGTTTTTAAATATTTTGAAATTGTCATTTTAAGGGGAGGTAACTCTAAAACAGTGCATTTTCTGTTGGATTGTTCATGGAATTTTTCTACTTTGTATTTCATACCTGCCAACTGTCACTATTTGCGGGGGATTTCCCCCATGGAGGCTCCCAAATTGAAATTTTGAAAGAACAATTATGTCCACAATTTAAACAAAACAATTAGTTTTACAATGCCATGAGGCTTATAAAAGTATTAAGAAGCCAAAAAACAACATTGAAATGTATTTGCATGCCCCCTTGAAGGTTTTTTTTAGGGCTGTGACAGCAATCTTGCACGCAAAACCCCCATGGGCATTTTGAAAAGTTGGCAGGTATGGTATTTTAGCCGGAAAAAACGCACGGTGACCCTATCTTTTCTTTTGATATTATCAAAGCATTGTTTGAAAGCTATATTTTCCTAATTTATTTTACAATTCTATCATTTCGTTTAGTTTCTATTCACAAAATAGTGTTTTTTCCTGTATTATCCATACAAAATTTGTCATTTTGTCACGACCCGTAGCTTGAAAAAATGCACGGTGACCTATCATTTTAATAATATTTTTTAACATGTATCAATAGATACTACATTTTGGCAAAGTATGAACAAATTCTATCATTTTTATTTTAGACTCCCATACCACCTTAAAATGACTTTTAAGACAATTGATGACAACTTTACGGTTGAGTGATTTTTGGAACAAATGCTAAGTAAGGGTTATTTTGAACGGACATACACCGAGTTCACCGCTTTTCAACATACGCACCATTTTCACGATTTTGTCATTTAAAGCTTGGCTAATGTCATGAATTTTCCCGCCCTTATTGTAAGGAAACTGCAATAGACATCTGAGTAAATGCTAAGACTTTCTGACAACCAGCGACATGCAGTTTTGGGCATGATCCAATGAAGCCTTTCACTGCATACAATGACGAGAAGACTGAAGTTGTAGCCTCTACAATAACCCAAATCATTCACAAATTCAATCATAATGGGTCATTTAATGATAAGAGACATCCCGGGGTACAAAAAGCAAGAACCGCTCAGCCAGACCGATACATTTGGTCTTAAACATATTCGATATTGACTCTGATGGGTGTACAAAGATCAGGAGAGTTCAATGGTGGTCACGGTAGATCCTTTGGTGCAATTTCAGTAAAGTACCAGTTGCGCAGAAATTGTTAAAGAGCACCAAAGTCTTTCCTTAGTGACATCTAAACAGCCGTAAGGCGTAAATATCGAATTTTGTAGACCAAAAATCATTCATTGTGTACCAAAAAACGTAAGTGGTGGTTAGATAGACATTTAGGACCCATCTTGGCCAAAAGTCATGTGTTTTGCCCGATTTTGGTTCGATGGAGCAAATTTTGCATCAGATTGGGCATGGTTTAGACGATGAAAACCACCATCAATATCATAAAGTCAGCTTGAGTTTGATATTCGGGACAAGTGGAACAACATTCCTCGAGATCACATTAAACGTACGGGATGATTAGTTCCACGCCGGTGTCGAGATTGCGCTGCACAACGGTGTTGTAACATGTTTTGTTAGGACTGTGAGTTGATGATTCGACATTGGATGTTTCGTTTACCTATAGCGTCTGAAAGATGATAATGAAACATTTTTGTTTGATATCGATCTATTGTTAGAATTGTTAACTTTCAAGAACAATTTATTTTGAAAGATTATCATTTCTAATATAAATTTTATTTTTGAAAAACCAAGTGTTGCGTTTTCATTGGCACTCAGTATAATAATAAATAATAAATTCTATATTTAAAGAGGGTAACTCAATTAGAACTAGTCTAATTTTCATTGAGGCCCTCAAATAAAATACATGCATACATTTAACATTCATACATTTAAAATAAAATATATTACTATAATAGTATATAAACAATTCAACCATGCAAACATACAAATGGCAATAAATGGCATTTTGATTAAATTTTCTTATTCTTACAACAACAGAATGAAAACAAATTATTTGACTTGCATATAATTTCCAGAAAATGATTAGAACAATGTTTCTTCAATAATTCCACATTAATTACGACAATTTTTTTATGTTGAGTTGTAAATTATTCTATACCTTGGTTGCAGAATAATGAAAAAGATTTTTGTATAAAAAATTGTATTTGGTCTTGGAACAAATAGATCATTATTAGAGTAAGTTGTGATGTTGCACATCATATATATTAAGCATGGCTAAGTAATCGAGTGTTTGTCCATTTACAATTTTATACATAAGTCTAGAATATTGATTGTCGATATCTTATTCTTTTGGTAAAAGATAACCATTTTAAAGATGAAAACATAAAATTAGATGGAACAGAAATATCGCATTCCAGTATAATTCTTGCTACTCTTTTTTGAATCTATCAGAATCTTTTTGTAATAAATTTTCCCAAACTGAACTACAATAGTCTATATATGGTAGAATATATGCATTATAAAACAGATAATCTCACATATATGATCAACATGATCTTCCCAGCTTAAATTTTCATCAATGCGAATTCCAAGTAATTTGAAAGAATGGATATTCCCAATACATGTTTCGTTGACGGTAATACATAATTCTGATAGTTGTGCGAGTTTTTGTTTCGAAACCAATTTCATACACTTAGTTGTTTGTGCATTAATTTTCATACTGTTGAACCTCTTTTTGTCTTTCAGACAAATATGATTTTATCCAATCTATCATACGTTCTCAGATATGATAAAATTTAACTTATCTTAAAAGTATGGCATGGTTTATAAGGACAAAAGCTTTTCTGAAATAATATAGTACCAACTATTTTTCAATTATCTAAATACTTTAACGATTCATCAATTAGTTTAGTTAGCGCTGTTTGACAAGAATGACCTTGTTTGAAACCTGACTGAGCGATGGAGCTGGAGCGATGCTTAACAACTTTTTGTTGTTTAAGAATTCATATAATTGTGTACATACATATCTCTCACGAATTTTAGATATGGTATTTAAAATAGAAATTGGACGATAATTTGAGGAAATATCTCTTGGTTCTCCTTTATGTATAGCAATTTCTCTTGCAAGTTTTAATTTTTGTGGAAAACGATTTGACGTTAAACTTTTGTATATTAAAATAGTTTGCTGGTCTTTAAAACAAGAACTGTATAAAGGCTAACCCAGGGAAATTTTCCAAATAACTTTTGCATGATGTCTATCACAAATAACATAACGTCATGTCAAATTTAATATGTAAACACAACGTCTCTTGACCAGATAACACTCATAGGCCATCTGAGTTCTGTCCTATTTGAACTTGTGTTCGGTATTGGTACCTTGGTGTTGCTTTTCGGCGGTTGCAAATGTAAGTAAGTGAAACTATGTGCTTTTATCATAATAAACACTGTAAAAAATACTTACCCATTTTACATTTGAACCAGTGCCCTTTCGTCAATCCCATAGCGGTAACAATTTGAACCCTTTCCTCCTCTGATATACCTATTGTAGTCAGAGGTATTACATCTTTCAAAGCTGTCAAAGTCGTCTCTGTTTCACGTCGCCTCTGTTGGGTGAGCTTTCTTCCGTCAGTTAAATGTTGTTCAGTTAGTATTAAATCAACACTTAATTCTCTGGTTAATGATGTTTCTAGAATGACCTTCCTTTCTTTGAAACGCGTTAACTGGTGTAACAGTTTTAAACGATCAAGTTCACTTTCGATGTCAAGGGACTCTTGTTTTGTAAAATATCGTCGACGTATCAGAATAAATTCATGTACAGCATTTAGCTGATCCAAGGCTTTTTGATACATTGCATCATAGCGACCTGACCTCCCTTCGTTTGTTTCAAACTTCTCTTTTAATTCATTTACGTATTTCAAGTTCTTTATTTGTTCAAGTATCGTTTTGAGTGTGTTCTCGTCTACGGGTCCTGTTGTAAGTTCATTAAGAATTTGTTTCATTTTCCAGGAATCTGTTTTCTCTAATTCTAATAATTCCTGTCTTATCGTATTTTCTGTCGCTTCCATCTCCGATTTACTTCCTAGAATACGTTGTTTTACTATCTGAATATTGTGCAATGTTTCTTTTATGATATTTCCGTATCTGAGATTTCTACGAATGGTAGTTTTACATTTCGGGCATCCTTTCAATTTGATTTTCTCATCTTTTATTTTATCCATCCATTTATCCAAACCAGTTACTTCAAAAACATGTTTACAGTCTTCAAGCTGTACAAACTTTGCATCGGGTTCATCTTCCGTTTCGAAAAAAACATTAAAAGCATCATTGTCAGGTTCACAGGTCCGACAGACGTTTGGGCATGGTTCACCGCATAATCCTATGCATGGATGTTTACACCCAGGAATACGTTCCTTGCACGGCTGGTTGCACCTCGGTCGTTCGCAAGGAGAACTACAAATCTGATCACATCTGTGATGTTCGCACTGCCATTCGCAGTCTTCAGCGCATGCGCTACACTCCTCTCCACACTGCTTACCACAATAGTTGTGTTTGCATCGATTTTTGCACTGTTCTTTGCAAGGAGGACAATTGTTGCATTTTTCTTTACATATATGCTCGCATATCAATACTCTGTTGCAAACTTCATCACAGGCATTGTGAAGACGTCCATTCTGACATTCACCACATGATCCCTTACATTTATGTTCACATTGTAAAATTTCCACACAAGGCTCTGAACAAAATGCTTGCTTTGTCTTAAGTAAGTGACACGGGATTTTTGTTGCATGGTTACACTGACCAAGTTTCTCTACTTGCACGGTACATTTATCGGTATGGATTTCTCCACAGAGATTTTGACACGCATGACCACACGAAAGGATCTTAACACATCTTCCCTCACATTTAAAGTCTGTTGGTTCTAGATAACATGGAACATTCTGTGTATGTCCACATTTAGGCAAACGCTTAGGTACATTGACCTCACATGTAGCACAATCCTGATTACATTTAAGTGGACATCTGTGTCCCCTATTACACGTATTAGTACACGATTTTTTACATAGGATGTTCTTGTGTTCGCGATCTTTTATGTGACAAACACTTGGACATGTGTGGCCACATGTAAGACGATATTCGCAAGGACGGCTGCATCCACCACCAGGTGATTGCTTGAAATCTGATGGAAATTCTGCGTGTATTATAGATTCGTTGGCATCCTGGTGATTTTCGCAGTAAAGACGAAGCTTTTTGCCAATGAATCTGTTTTTCCGTGCATGATCAACAAATTGTCTCCATATTTTGCTCTTGCTTGACAGCATTTGAAAATTACCAATAACGTATAGACCTTTCTTGGCACGGGACATTGCTACGCAAACACGATCTTCTTCTTTCAGAAACCCAATTATGCCATCTTCATTGCTACGCACAAGTGATAGTAAAATGATATCATTTTCTTCTCCCTGGTAATTGTCAACTACTGTTACACGAACTCCTTCAAACTCTGCTTTAGGCATTCTATATTTCAGCTCAAAAAGTTGGGCAGAATATGTTGTTAATACTGTAATTTTGGAGGGTGAATATCCTTGTAAAAGGAGATATCTGCAAAGCTCAACCAAATATTCCGCTTCATGTTTATTCGAATGGCTTCTGAGGTCATTTTCATAAGATTCCGTTTCCATATGATCGATAAAATATACGTCTTCGACAATACCGCGGACTCTGTCATAGTTTTCAACGACCTCGTGATCTTTAAGGTTTGGGTATATGATCTTCAGCATTTTGGATATTTTTGGACGCATTCTATGTTGAAGAGCAAGACACTGTACATCAAGTTTATTGTTTGCCAATCTCTCAAAAAGGGACAAATCAAGTTTGTATTCCTGAGCCAATTTAGACACCGTTGGTTTTGGTTTAAGCTGTTTGTGATCTCCAATCAAAATCAACTGCTCACATCTTCTACTGAGAGTTGTTATCACGTGTCCTTCGAGCACTTCTGCTGCCTCTTCTACAATAATGATTCGTGGACCTATTTCCTGCAATACAGAATGATATCTGGCTGCACAAGTCGTGGTCATACCAATAATTGTTGAATTTCTCATAATAGCTTTATCCTCTTGCATCAGTATTTCATGATACTTTTTACATGTTCGCTCGAATTCAATTTCTTTATCATCGATTTTTTCTTGTACATCATCACAATACACTTTCAACCAGTATCGATACATACGCCATCTTTCTTTAGGCAGTAGAGTCCATAAATCATCCGCAAATCCATCAACTTCAATATCTATCATACGATCGGTTGATGATTGAGACATAATTTTACTCTTTATTTTTCTATTTTTCTTTTTTGGTTTCTGCCATCGAAATCTCTCTCCTTCGGGTCTTCTAAAATAAAGATCTAACTCTGACATATCTAAGGCAACCAATGTGATGTTTTGTCTCAATATTTTATTGAATCTATCTTCAAATGATTCTTCTTCCTCGTCAGATTCTTCCATAGTAATTTGTCTTTGGGCTATTTCAACATTCCTTTCGTAAAGTACGCTGATGAAATCATTTGGTCTATTTTCATTTTCATTAAGGTTTTCTGCTCTTTTGTTTTCTCTATCGTCCTCTGTATCAGGTACATCACCATGATTAGCAGCGTGGGGTCTTTTTTCTTCATTATCTTTCGCCTCATTTTCAAATTGAGGTTCGAATCCTACAAATTCCCCATAACCAAGCCATTCCAGTAATGCCGAGGCTTTCCTTGGTTTCTCCCACTGAGAATCGTAGCCACACATATCGCGCACGATTGTCTCATATCCAGATATAAGTTTTTCATAAAAATCTCCCATTACATTTTTAATTACGTCTTCATGTAAAATTTCTCTCTTTGCTTTTTCAATTCGATCAGCAATCTTGTTGATCTCTTCTTGCAGAGAGCTCATATTGTGTTTAATTTCCATTTTACTAGAATGAATTTCAAGAGGTACCTCCTTGTTTAATCGCATTGTCATTCTTTTACTGTTTATACTTAAGGGATTCATTTTTTCGCTTGAAGTTATGCTGCCTAGTCGTAACACGTCACCACTGTAGCATTGTACTATACCCTCAAGCAACTGGTCTAGTGTGTGGTTAGTGTAACAGACAACGAGGATTGGACGGTTATCTTCTGCTCCCGTATCTGGATCCGTATTCCAAATATGTCGATTATGTAACAGACTTTTTATAATTTTGTGTCCGATGTATTTTTTGCCAGTTCCAGGGGGTCCCTGTATAACTACCAGCTCTTTAGATAGAGCCGTTTTTAATGCTCTTAGTTGAGATATATCTAGATGCAGTAGTTCAGGAGGAGGCCATGATGTTTGATCTGTAACATTTATATTTCGAGCATCTTCAGACTTTTCACTGAAAGGATATGAATTGGTCGGTTCATCTTGTTTCCGATCATCCAACCTGATGTGTTCGTCTACTAACGGACGAAGGTCGAATGTTGCATCCGGGCTACGCTGTAAGTATGCTGGTTTTTCAACATAAGACAGACATTTGACAATATATTTTTCGAATGGCAAATCTCCTTCGTGAACATGTTGTAAACCATAGAGTGCATGTCTGTTAGCTTCGAAGTTTGCTGGAGTTTCTGTCATAACGAAAACTGTATCTGGTGGAATAGTTGACACTTCTTCATAATCTTTTTCAAATTTAATATCAATTAGTCCTTTGCGTATATTCGTCAAATCTCTATTGGCAACGGTTGCAAACCAGACAGTTTTGAAGTTGTCGGAAGATAAACAAACCAATGACCCGTATATTAGATGTTTACTTTGTTCCCAACGTATTCTGTGCATTCCGGGATAATTAAAGCTTATACGCCGACATAAACCATGATTATTACATATTGGACTTATAATTTGAACGTCACGATAAATTCTCAATTCATGCAATTTCTTTTCTGGTCTCATGTCGTGCACTGCATCCATATATTCTCTGATACTATCACGTAACGGTGCAATAAAATCCTCACGCAAAAGACGGTACTGAATGTCTAAATAATGATCTAGATTGTCATAACCTCCGAATGTTTTGTTGTGGCGTAACTTTGTAGGAGTTGTTGATTGAACTTCTTCTGTAGTCGGAAAAACCGGATATTCACGGAAATCATCATCCGGTTCATCTTCATTTTCGTCACCATCTTGGTCTTTGAAATGCGATATTTTTTGTCGCGTTGTATCTTTTCTGTTCATTAGTTCTTCATATATATCCCACATATCATCATCTATAATGGTTGTATCGGATTTAATCACATTGATTGGCGTGTCTATGTAAGTCAAAATACCTTGAATTGTAATGCGGGAATTTGGCAGTAGTGACTTCAACTGTGTGAGAATCGTAAAAATATCACGTAAAATACTCCTATTTTGAAGCTGCTGTACTCCTCGAGGTGTGCTCTCAACTAAGACATTAACAAAGTTTATGAACTCATAAAGGAATTTCGAGCGTACTACAATCGTGAATACGTCTATAACTTGTTGTGGTAAAGATTTACATTCGCAGCACTTGGCTAGACATCTGACCAGCATCATAAGCATATTATCACCCCCATTTCCTTTCATGGTTGTTTGGTCTAAAGCTTTCTTAAGTGCTGTTTTGTATCTATCAAAAGTTAACAATATTGCAGTTGCATCCTTTGTTTGTAATTCCTCTAATTTCCTGAAACCAAGTAGACGTTTCCATGATACATCTTCCAGTAAGTCATGTTGGTGCTTATCTGTTCCACGACCACGTCCACCACCTCGTCCTCTTCTTTGACCTCTATATTAAGATAAGATATTTTATAATTGAATTCAATTATTAGATTGGTACTAAAACAAGAATAAAAAATAAAAAATAATGCAATATCAATTATATAAATAGAAATTATTCAACTAAAAAGTTCAATGCAAAACAAGAAAATTTCAAATTGATTTTTTTGTGTTTTTTTCCATGGAATGTTTTTGGTATTTGGTCAAATATATAACTATGTTAGCCTCTTCAATTTCTAAAACATTTTAAGTGGTAACCTGATGTTAATTCAGAAATACATGCCTCCGCTTGCAATATTTTAAACTGCAATTTCTCTAAAATGACAGCAGATATCTAAAATATGTTAAGTAATGAATGATCTGCAGTTGAAAGACAACATGTTAGAAAAAAATCGACACTTCTAAGGTTCTTCAAAGTCACAACGAATCATCAAAAATATGATGCAATACCAAACTTGAGAACCGAGAGTGGTAGAGACACTGGAATACCACCATTCAACTCAGGACTAATGCTAAAAGGTCAAGGTCATAGTACACTTTAGAGGTCAAGGTCATAGTACACTTTGAAGGTCAAGGTCATAGTACACTTTGGTAAAATTTCATCATGACCTGACACCTCATATTGAAGGTTTTGAATTACTGATCATTTTTGCAATTTATTGTATGTTAATATCTGTTACCTTTTAAAGGTATTGATAAGATATCTTAAAAACTTTATAAGATAAGATATCTTATAAAATTTATAAGATATCTCATATAATTTTCTTTATAAGATATCTTATAAATTATATCTTATATATATTTTTTATATAAGATATATCATATAGTTTATAAGATATCTCATATATTTTATAGATATCTTATATACTTTATAAGATATCTTATATACTTTATACTGATAAAACATTAGCAATCAAATAGTCAAAGAAGATGTGTGCTCGTTTATTCGGAAAAGAATAATACAAATATACAATATTTGTTTAGCACAAACTTATCAACAATAAATGATTAAGGCTCATGGTATATCAATTACATACTAGTTGGTCAAACATAATAAGTATTGCAAATAATGACTATAAAATTGAGAATGGAAATGGGGAATGTGTCAAAGAGACAACAAGCCGACCAAAAAAAAAAAACAACAGCAGAAGGTCACCAACAGGTCTTCAATGTAGCGAGAAATTCCCGCACCCGGAGGCGTCCTTCAGCTGGCCCCTATATTAATATGTAATGATTACAATGATTATGAATTGGACATACATATGTATTGAAAATTTTATAGAGTTTGTTCTGCTTTACGCAGGTTCAAACTGTCTGAGATGAAAGAGGAAGTCAATTTCAGGATTGTGTATGAATTATTATTTAATAAAAGATATTATATTATTGTCATGTTTTTGAAATTTTGTAAGATCAACGATTATATTTGAAACTTTATGGTAAAATATGGCCCTTTTAGTTGAGAATTTTTCACAATGTAAAAGAAAATTGTTTTCATTTTCAATTTGACCAGAATTACATACAGAGTATACGCTAATACAGAACTTACATATTGCAGCTCTGAATATCATATTTTTTTTTATCTTGTAGTTTCCAGGCCAATATTCATGTAAAATATCAAGAGATTTTTGTAGACCCTCTTTGCTTTTAGATAATAAAACAATATCATCTGTATATAAAAGAATATCCAAAGAGGTATCCCCAAAATTGTTTCTTAGTATGGATAGTAAAATTTGGTATTTTGACTAAGTCGTTTAAATCACTCGAAACTAGGTGAGACATGCACAGAAGTGATAGATATGCATTATAAACATAAAAACTTGAATATTTTAATTAACCGAAAAAACTTTAAAAAAATGTATCATATACCCAAGCGCCTGTGTTCCAAACGGTTGAATATCGACGTGTGACCCCAGTTTAAAGCAATTCTAAATTTTTTGCGAGGATCCTAACACGGAAACACCAAAAAATTATTAAGAACTCGTAACCTGAAAACTATTACGATGAAACCTAAGGTGGTATGGGAGTCTAAAATAAAAATGATAGATTTGTTCATACTTTGCCAAAATGTAGTATCTATTGATATATGTTGAAAAATATAATGAAAATGATAGGTCACCGCGCATTTTTCAAGCTACGGGACGTGACAAAATGACACATTTTGTATGGATTATACAGGAAAAAAACACTATTTTGTGAAATTAAACAAAATGATAGAATTGTTAAATACTTAAAGAAAATATAGCTTTCATACAATGCTTTGAGAATATCAAAAGAAAAGATAAGGTCACCGTACGTTTTTTCCTGCTAAAATACAAAATAGGAAAATTCCATGTAGAATCCTTCAGAAAACGCACTGTTTTAGAGTTGCCTCCCCTTAAAATGCCAATTGTTTTGGTTAAACACACAAAAATAATCAATATTTATAAGTTATATTCTTATAAATTGGTTCTTTTAAATGAAAATTCACATTAAAAATCTGTATTCCTGCATCAAATTGTGCTAACTTGATAGAAAATCTGGATCTTTGGTTCTCTGCTTTTTACCATCCAAAATGGAGGAAGACACCCATACCACTTTAAGGAGGAAATAAGACCGATCTACGAACAACCTGAGGGAGCTTTGATTTACACTCTTTGAATGATCTTGGGATTCTCTTATCTTCCCCTTAATTCAATACTTGCGACCTCTCTTAGTAAAATTTCTTGTTACCAGCCCCCGATGTCGAATACTACTCGATGTACTCGTTTTTATGAAGATCAAATTGGCAAACGTGGGACAACTGGTTAATTTCCATCCTTTATTTTATAAATTAATCACTTTCAGACAATAGTTGCAAATTGTCATCATATTGTCGTACTACTCTTGATACAAAATCATTCGAGTGAACGGTTTATTAGGATTGCGTTTACAATATACAACATCAGACAAACATGAATTAAGACAATATTATTTTACCGATGTTAAGGTTTATGTACCCTTCTGTAGCCATTTTTATACGAATTTTTCAAACATCAATTGTATCAAAACTACAGATATAATGAATAATAGAGACAGGTCCTTTTGAATATCACGGTAGGCATAGTGTCCGGCTAGGATCGTGTTTTTTCGAGTGATTTGATCGGGCTTTTTCGAGTGTGACCATTTTTTTTCGAGTAAATATGATCAAAAATGTAAACAAACAGACTTCTTTTCTAACAAGACGTGATATAGAAGCTTGAGTTTGATAAACAAGGTTGTAATGATATGTTAGCATTTGAAATATAAAGTTAGGATCATTCTGACATTGCTTTTAGTTTAAAAAGTTAAATTTAGCCTTCAAATGCTTTTATTCTAAAATACCAAATAAAGCTATTTTCTTACATATACCAATGCAAATGTCGACGGAAATGCATACATGGAATCTATATATCCTTACAGACACTTCACAAAAACAATTGTTATTCCATTGAAAACGAGAACAGTCCAGGCTTTTTCGAGTGTGTCCTTTTTTAATCGAGTGATTATGAATATTTCTTATAGCTAAAAATCTTATGTGTTTACGTTTAAAAACTATAAAATAAAGGCTCCAATTAAGTGTTTCAAGGCACATGCATGGTGTATCAACACTTTTATCAGGAAATTTTTCATTTGTATATGTTTCTCAAACAGTATATATTCGTGATGTCAACAATTTAATGTGAGTGTTCCGGTATTATAAGTATTTGAACCTCATGGAATGACTATAACTGAACAGAAAAATGTCGACTTGGAAGATAACTTCCAAAAATGTCTTAATGTACTGTTAAACAAGTGTTCAAATGTTTTACTAACAGACAAAAATATCGATATAATAAAGGGTCTAATAATTGATACTAGAGACGGACAGACAACATATACTAGTACACCCAACTTTAATTAATTGAAAGACAATGGGTTTCAACTTGTAAATTGTGCTGTTAGCTTTTGAACTATAAAATTCATACATTTCATGTAACCGTCATTGTTATAAATAAGTTTATTGTATTATAGAATCGTTTCTAATTAATAAAAGTGAGAATGGAAATGATGAACGTGTCAAATCAACTCATCATAGATACCAGGACTAAATTTTATATTTACGCCAGACGCGCATTTCGTCTACAAAAGACTCATCAGTGACGCTCGAATCCAAAAAAGTTTTAAAAAGCCAAATAAAGTACGAAGTTGAAGACAATTGAGATCTAAATTTCCTAAGAGTGTTGCTAAATACAGCTACATGTAAGGTTATCTATGCCTGAGGTAGATATATGGTTTGAACATGTCAAAGAGACAACAACCCGACCATAGAACTAACAACAGCATAAGGTATCAACAGGTCTTCAATGCAGCGAGAAATTCCTGCAACCGGAGGCGTCCTTCAGCTGTCCCTTAAACAAATATATATACTAGTTCAGTGATAATGAACGCCATACTAAACGCCAAAGAGTACACAAGAAACTAAAATTAAAAATAAACACAAGACTTATAAAGGCCAGAGGCTCCTGACTTGGGACAGGCGCAAAAATGCGGCAGGTTTAAACATGTTTATGAGATCTCAACCCTCCCCCTATACCTCTGGCCAATGTAAAAAAGTAAACGAATAACAATACGCACATTAAAATTCAGTTCAAGAGAAGTCCGAGTCTCATGTCAGGAGATGTAAGCAAAGAAAATAAACAAAATGACAACAAACTACTAGCAGTTAACTGTCATGCCAGTTCCAGACTTCAGTTAAACTAATTGAAAGATTGTCTTCATCATATGAATATCAGGCACAATCCTACCCGTTAGGCGTTTAGTATCATACCATCATAACATATATGAGTAGATATACCTATATGGTTCCAAATTGGGTTTCCCCTTGGGCACTTATTTTTTCGCCACCTCTTTCGCCAAAACAATATATTTTTCGCCACTCTGTTACTTTTTTCGCCAAGTATATAACATAACTATATCTTTCGTTTAATTTTTTTGTTCTATCCCATCCCACCCCTTAACCGTTAGTTTTCCCGTTTGAATTTTTGAACTAGTTATTCTAGGGGTCCTTCATAGCTTGTTGTTCGGTGTGAGCCAAGACCCCGTGTTGAAGGCCGTACCTTGGCCTATAATGATGTACCTTTATGAATTGTTATTTGGATTGAGAATTGTCTCATCGGCACTCATACCACATCTTCATATATCTATCATATGGTCCTACCATTCGCGTACAGTTTGACCATATGAAAATACGCATATGGTCCGGAACATAAGCATAGTCAATTCGAATTGAGACGTACACAAATATATTGTATAAGATGAGGTGTATGTTCTTAAAAGAGTATACATTTTAGATATTTCATGATCTATTTGTCTTGTATCTTGTATTATTTATTTTATTGTATAAGAAATGGAAACCGAAAATGACTACATGCTACAACTGTGAGGAGGAGTCTGATTATGCAAATATAATAATTGGTCATACATCAACTAAACACCATGATAACTTCCTTTAAGTAAAAGAAAAGGGTATAAAAAGTAGAAAATATGAATATTAATCAAGACATTAAAATGTTGTTCCTTGTATCGTTCGAAGCACTGGACAAAGTATCTGGTGATAGCATATGATATACACATTTTGTATTTGTTTATCATTGCTAAAGGATAATATTTAGGCTACTGAACTATATGTATTAATTTCATTGTTGATTTTATCTGAAATTTTATTCAAATTATGTGTTTAATGGCAATAAAAATTGATGAATTAAATGTGTATGTTTTTTATGTTTTTTTAATAATAGGTTTCTATTATTAATCTCCGGAGTTCACCACAAGAAATATTATAGACTGTGAAATCAAAAGTAGCATGAAATGAAGTTAACATTAATATGAGATCCCTGCATAATGTTCTAGACACCGTTTTGTTAAGGATCAAGTTATTTCTAAATAAACACCGGAAAATAGTTGTATAACGCTCTCCAAACAGATTATTTGCATTAAATTGAAAAAAAGATTCATTTTGATATGTTTTGATGACTTATTGGGAGTATGTGATATTGTCCTTCACTTAATTACAGCTACAAACTAGAAAAAAACAAATCATTTTTTAAAGCCTAGAATACCTTCAATTTTCTGTTAAAAAAAAACCCGGACCATTTGTCTTAAAACCCGGACGAATTCACAGTTGCTCTCGAAAAAAACCGGACAATAACAAACATTTATTTATTAAATACAAGAAAATTGAGCTTCTTTGTTGATCGAAACATATATAGTATTCAATATAAGATGGGTAGTAATGTTAAAAACTGTGATAATTACGATGTTAATTGAACTTATAGCATGTTTTATCACTCGAAAAAGCCCGAACTACACTCGATAAAAATGGACAAAATCACTCGAAAAACCACGATCATAGCCGGACCCTATACCTACCGTGAACATATACCAGGGAGAACCTTGATACAAAGCATTATTATTTACTGTTGCATTGCAATTAATAGAAAAAGAGGACTTTGTGGCAAATAAACCAAGATTTTTATAGAAAATCCACAGCCTTTAAGGTTTATGTACCCTTCTGTAGCCTTTTTTGTACGAACTTTTTAAACTTCAATTGTATCAAAACTACAGATATAATGATTAATAGAGATAGCTCATTTTGTACATATTCCAAGGGGAAACTTGATGCAAAGCATTTTTTTTTTACTGTTCCATTGCATTTAAAAGAAAAAGAGGACTTTGTGGCAAATAAATCAAGATTATATAGAAAATCCACAGCCTTTATCCTTGTACTCTCATATTTGGAAATTTGATGACTGATAGATATAGGAATATTGCATGCAGTGCTAGCATTGATTTCATTAACAAAAGTTTATAAATGTAGTTATTGGTTAAAACAAATATAAATATGGCCAAAATCAAGTACACCTTTTAGGGTGCGCTCGACTTTAAGACTTAAGATCAGACGACTATACTAGTATATCAAGATTCTAGTTTGAAGTCGTCTATCTGTGTCTATATCGCTGAAAAACAACAATTTTGTTTGGACTGCAACTGATGGGACATCTGTTAACAAATACTAACCTTATCCGTACTTGACTTTGTTTAATATTTGTAATGGTCTCATAAGTGTTGACTTGGGATCCAGATATATCATTTCCGCTTTCCTCTTTTACGTTAGTTTCTTTTGCACCATGAGAATGCTTAAAATAAACATGTTCATTTTATAGAGTAGAAATAAAATAAAATGATTAAAAGCTTACAGCTCTTTTAAGAAGATTACATTTAATATCCATGAAACAATAAAATAAATATCAGCTGTAAAGCTCTATTTTAAACACACATATACATGCCGGCTTTTATTTCTAAATAATGAAGACTTACAGCGAAATTTTTACTGGTATGTTTAAGTTTTTACAAATTTATACAATAATGAACACTATAACTATCGTAGCTTAAAACGTGAGATAACAGGTTGATATTTCTTGACTGCGTTATTGGTATTGATTAAAAATTTTATTGAACAAACTTGAGATCAATTTCTTGATACAGACATCAGTGAAAACGTGATTCTTAAAGGTGAATGAAAAAAAAAAGTTCTGAAAAAAATGACTGAACTTGAGTATTGACCGATTTCGGGAACAAAAGAACTTGTAAATAGCGAACTAATACTTTGTTACATTACGAGTAACGAGTCAGGATTCCCGGGTATAACTATGTGGGCCTCCGTTGCAGAAAGTAATATTCAAACCATAATGGAAGTTCGTCAATCGTATTATTTTCTGCTTCAGGTAATTCAATACAACATGTACAGTGGTTCATAACATATGACATGAAACAAATACATGGATAAATAATAATAGAGATACAGCTAGGTGCATGTCATGCAACAAGTTAAATAAAACATTTATGCAAGAAGAAAAATCATCTTGATGCACTGCATTCAAATACTCTACAGGCTGGATGCGTGATTAGCAATTTATAAATATTACGAAAAGCAGAATGTTGCATTTGTTGTACTGAGTTTAATAAAAAAAAATAAACCTATCAGTACTCAGTATAGAAATATCTACATGGGGCGCTGCGTTCAATACTCAGCATACTCAGTGCATGGTAGCGATTTATACAAGCAAACAGTATACAGAATTTTGATTTGAAGACTAAAATAGTTTTCACTAAGTACTCTTTTTGGTTGCAGAAAATCATAATTAGAAAATATACTATTAACTCACTGCATTGAACCTCTTGGCATTTATTTTGCTACGAATAACAAATATCACATTTATTCTAAAAACAGTTGTTGGCATGACACGGGTTATGTTCTTCTCATATATGTTATGATGGTATGATACTAAACCCCTAACGGGAAGGATTGTGCCTGATGTTCATATGATGAAATCATAATCTTTCAGTCAGTTTAATTGAAGTCTGGAGCTGGCATGTCAGTTAACTGCTAGTAGTCTGTTGTTATTTATGTATTATTGTCATTTTGTTTATTTTCTTTGGTTACATCTTCTGACATCAGACTCTGATTTCTCTTGAACTGAATTTTAATGTGCGTATTGTTATGCGTTTACTTTACTACATTGGTTAGAGGTATAGGGGGAGGGTTGAGATCTCACAAACATGTTTAACCCCGCCGCATTTTTGCGCCTGTCCCAAGTCAGGAGCCTCTGGCCTTTGTTAGTCTTGTATTATTTTAATTTTAGTTTCTTGTGTACAATTTGGAAATTAGTATGGTGTTCATTATCACTGGACTAGTATATATTTGTTTAGGGGCCAGCTGAGGGACGCCTCCGGGTGCGGGAATTTCTCGCTACATTGAAGACCTGTTGGTGACCCTCTGCTGTTGTTTTTTATTTGGTCGGGTTGTTGTCTCTTTGACACATTCCCCATTTCCATTCTCAATTTTATGAGCAATTACACTCATATGTAGACTTAACGAAGTAATTCAATAATGTTATGTCAAGATTAGCTTTTTCTTCTAGTAAAATATGGAACAGAACACAACCGCAGACAATTGCATGTATCACGTAGACCATGGTGATAATATGAACACATTGATTATTTTTTAAACAAGTTATAAAAAATCACAATAATATTAACATAAATGTGACTTTCACAGGGGGTACCAACCTTTTACTTTTTTTTTTAACAGGAATACACATCTATTTGTTGAGGGTTCCATTTTAGTAAAAACATAGCTTATCCCTTTAAAAAGCTGTGAGAAACACTAGTAAAATACATTACAAATATTTACTTGATTTAAAACTATGCTGATAAGATAAAACAAAATTAAAATGGTGGTGACTAAAAAAAACCAATGCAGACTACAATACTTTTAATACAGTGTTGCATTTCTGAAAAAAAGAGTTTAAAATTTAGTATGCATTTGATAACTATTGATCATAAACAAGCTTCTGTCAGAGTTCGGTACAAATTCGGCACAGTTTAAGAAAGTTATTTAAAATTTTAATCTTTAACCACTAATTGAATGTAATGTTAACTGGCATAAAAGTCAATTTATAAGTAAAATACGGATAAACAGTATATCATGGTGGTCGAATACGGTCATTTAACATTTTCGAGTTTTCTCCATTCAATTTTAAAACGCGAAATCGAGAAATGGTGAAATAGAGAAATTGGGAAATCAGGAAATCGAGAAATCGAGAAATTGAGAAATCGGAAAATTGGATTTCCCAAATTCCCGAATTCCCTATTTTCCGATTTTCCGATTTCTCAATTTTTCGATTTCTTGATTTCCTGATTTCCCAATTTCTCCATTTCACCATTTCTCGATTTCGCGTTTTAAAATTGAATGGAGAAAACTCGAAAATGTTAAATGACCGTATTCGACCACCATGATATACTGTTTATCCGTATTTTACTTATAAATTGACGTTTTAAAATTGAATGGAGAATTTGTACCAAAGCTTGTTTATGATCAATAGTTATCAAATGTACCAGGATTATAATTTAAAACGCCATACGCGCGTTTCGTCTACATAAGAAGTACCTAGAAGGAAATTTTGTAAAATTTATTTCCTGTTTTTCGGTTTATATCATTAAAATGGACTTAGTTTTTCTTCCAGTTTACACTTCATACATAGTTTTTCTTCCAGTTTACACTTCATACAGTCTGCATTTAAAGTTTTTTAAAACGTTTATAAGATTCATAAACCATCCTGAATCTTTTACCAAACTTTGACAGAAAAAATAAAATAAAAAAATACTGAACTTCGAGGAAATTTTAAAGAGGAAAGTCCCTAATCAAATGGCAAAATCAAAAGCCCACCTGACTTTTCATTCAAAAGATAGTATCTAGAGGAAAAGTTTTAATAATATTTTTCCCAATTTTTGTTGAGCCTTCGACAAACAACAAAAGTTGGGAAACACTGGATTCAGCGGAATCCTGACGATTTATTTTTATTGTGTTCACTACCTTATAGTTAAATGGTGAACATAGTCATATGTGTTTGATATTTTTCTAAGTTCGAAGATCTATTCTTTCTTAGCTTTATATATTCTATATAAACAGATATATTCTATGCAATCATGAGCAGATGTGATTAAATTCCAATTAGATAATTCAGAATGTAATTTTCATATCTAAGTTTGTTGCTATTTTATATGTACGGCTTTCATACCGCATGGAGCCTTTTTAGCTTTTTTGGTTTGCTTAATATATTGAAGTTTACTTTTATCGCTTTTTGTTATTATGCCCCATTTATTGGCATTATGTTTTCTGGTCTGTGCGTCCGTTCGTTCATCCGTCCGTTCATTTGTCCGTCCGCTCGTTCGTCCTTCCATCCGTTCGTCTGTTCAGGTTAAAGTTTTTGGTCGAGGTAGTTTTTGATGAAGTTGAAGTCCAATCAGTACACATGTTCTCTATGATATGATCTTTCTTATTTTAATGTCAAATTGAAAAAAGAAATTTTATCCCATTTTCACGGTCCACTAAACATTTATAGCAACCGACGTACTAGATTATTAATTTGATAAACGGTCAGAATTTTCTTATTATATTTATATTGTAGCATAATTGTGTTTTATTAGCATAGGTTTACTACACGTATTATTTTCCTGGGGTAAAAAATCATTATTTGTTCGATTAAGAAATCAAAGTTCTGTAAACAGTTTATTCGACTTAAATGGCACGGCCTTTATATTGACTGACTCGTCAGCTCGGACACCAGCTCGGCCTTAAAGTCTTGATTAAAACACAAAGACAAATGTCATTGTACTACGTGTGTTTTGATCAAAATACTACGTGTCAGTGCAGCAATTTCGCGTTTTTATTTTATTCTGCGTCAATTTATCAATGAAATTTTATCTGAGGTGAGATAATAGAATATATCTTGTTTACACTCTTTGCCGTGGCATTTTCCAAAACGTATAAACCTTAATCTTCACAAGGACGCCCAAGTCATTTGTGCAAGTTAAAAAAAATTGAGGCGTTTGATTACGTCTTGTAGTTAGAGAATATTGGAATTAAAATTAAAATGTTTAACCAAACCATCTCTATGTTCGTCTTGAAAAAAACAGCGGTTCTTCTGTCTGGGGCTCTTGAAATTCTAACTTCTCAAATATCAATCCTGAACATATAGCCTTGGCGCTAAAAGGGCAAATAAAGAAATAATTACCTTGTATATTTCACTATCAGAATATCTTTTCAAAATTTTGTCTGTATCTGTGAAGAAAAAGAAAAAAATATTACATTCATTACAACCAACAATCATTGACTTACCATCATTGTTACTGAACTTCAAAATCTCGTCTATGAATTCTTTAAGGAGATTTTCTAATGCATTTTTACAATATTGGTTCTGTTGGGATTATTCATCAATATTTGTTAATCTATTAAGTTTTTCCTCGCAACAGTATATGTGTTCCTGGTTTTTCGAGCATTTATAATTATATATGAAAAAAGAAAATGTGGTGTGCAAATGAGATTTTGCACAAGAGACAAAATAACACAGAAATCAACAACTATAGGTCACCGTACGGCCTTCATAAAATGAGCAAATCCCATATCGCATAGTCAGCTATAAAAGGCCCCGAAATGGCAATGTAAAACAATTCAAACGAAAAAAACAAACGGCTCAATGTATTTACAAAAATAAACGAAAAACAAATATGATGAGTAACACCATTTTCAACTGATTTTTATAGTTCATTCTTATGCTTTACTGTTATACCACTGTCCTAGGTAAGGGGAGGGTTGGGATCCCGCTAACATGTTAAACCCCGCTACATTCTGTATGTATGTGCCTGTCCAAAGTCAGGAGCCTGTAATTCAGTGGTAATCGTTTGTTAAGGTGTTGCATATTTGTTTTTTGTTCATTTTTTCATAAATTAGGCTGTTAGTTGTCTCGTTTGAATTGTTTTACATTGTCATTTCGGGGTCTTTTATAGCTGACTATGTGGTATGGGCTTTGCTCATTTTTGAGGGCCGTACGGTTACCTATATTTGTTAATTTCTGTGTTATTATGGTCTCTCGTGGAGAGTTGTCTCATTGGTAATCATACCACATCTTCTTTTTTTGGCACATAAACAAACGACAACAACTGAATTACAGGCTCCTGACTTGGGACAGGCGCATACATACAGAATGTGGCGGGGTAAATACTCTAGAATCATACTTTGCAATACGTACAAAGTGTGGCAATTTTTAATACATGCAGCCTCCTCCACTTATTACATATAAAAAAGATGTGGTATGATTGCCAATGAGACAACTATCCACAAAAGACCAAAATGACACAAACATTAACAACTATAGGTCACCGTACGGTCTTCAACAATGAGCAAAGCCCATACCGCATAGTCAGCTATAAAAGGCCCCGATAATAATTACACCTGTTTCCCTTGGAACTTAAATAAAAAGTAACATAAAACAAATTTATATTTTAGCGTAAAACAATGCGTTATTTCGTAAAGGTTTGCGTTATTTTGCATTGGTTTACGTTATAACGCAAACATAACAAAAAATATATAAAAAAGGTGGCGCTTATTCGCTAGGGAGTCATAATGTAAAAGTTGTGCAGTTTACTTTTTAGTGTTGACAATGACTAAAAGGGGAACGGTTTTTTTTCAGATTTTTACACCCTAAGGTTTCTGTTTTCGACCCGGATTTGTTTTCGATGAATCGATTAATGACTTTTGAACAGCGGTTTACTACTATTGCCTTTATTTAGGTATGTTGTTGTTCTCCGAAAAGACTTAAAATATCAACATAATAAACAATACAAGAGTCAAGACTTCAGACTTTAGCTTGTAGAACAATACCCGAAGTAAAGATGAAAATGTGTAGAGCCATTATTTTGCCCCTTTAAATTGCACAAATAGTAATTTTGCAACGTTCCAAAATTATGTCAGTTCTTTTGCTAAACGAAAAGGATGATACACTCTATAACCTGGAAACCTCAATTTATGAATGTCAGTTATGATATTACAATGACTGCATACACATGGTAAGCTTTTCATAGTTTCAATTATGAGCCGAATACTTTTTCCAAAAGTGACTTTTCACCTACATTAACTTCTAAGTATATGATATTTGATATATAAATATCTTTTGGGAAGGGGATTGGCATACATCTGCATGTCAACGACAACTCTGTAAATAAGGCAAAAATGGCAACGTTTGTACTTTTGCATTTAATGATAGAAAGAGGAAGCCCTTACAAAAATATGTAAGACACAATAGAAAGATATGAATGATGTTATCTACCAAAGTAATGTCATGTGTACAACTTTAGGGTGTTATTTGATAATCATAGTGCTTTATGTTTTTTCAAATGTAAGTGGTACAAAGTGGAGTTATAACATCATCTCTTTAGTTTTAAGTTTTATTGCCAATACATCCAACAACATTGTTCAAAACGTTTCTTCTCAGGAACTTCAACAATGAAAAGTAGCAGAACTATTGTTTAAAGGCTGTACTTCCAAAGACTTAAATGCTCTGAATCTGTCTTATTTTTAATTATCACAAACTAGTACAATACAAAAAAAGGGTATACATTACAACTGATCATTGAATAAATACCTGAATCTTGTACTCCTATAACAGCCGTCATTTCTTGTTTTTGTGTTACTGGTTGGCCATTTATCCCTGAAATAGCTTTCCCCAGGAAGTTATGAATACTATGAGACAACGATTCTTCAGTAACAAAAGCATCTTTTCTAATTTCAACATTTAAAACAAGATCTGCTCTACTACTGCATGGTTCATCAAGACTTGAACTGTCTTCATCTGATGATGAATCCAAATTTTCTGTAATTGTAAAGGGTACAATTATATAGATTTATCATAGTGCAACGATATATCGTTGAACTCTGATCCAGTTAGAACCAATGCGACGAATGTTATAAGGCTAGTAACAAAATGCCACAGTGAACTCTATTGCGAATCATGTGACAGTTGTAGGCAATCAAATATGAAAACATCCCCCAAACTATTTATAAAATTTCCGGCAGTATTAACGACATGCACGTGCAACGTTAAGCATACTTCAGCTAACCTTTTTTTTTTTAACAATTCCTATCACCACTCTTTTCAAAATATTCTAACTTGAATATTTCCTACCGTTCACACAGTTTTCTATACTCTAAAAGACTATTTTTATATAATCGAAGATATATTCACAGTGATAACTGTACTCGAAAAAGACAGTTTGGCTGTGACATATTCATTTTTTCTTTTCCGATAAAAATAAAAGCAAATCCAGAATATTTTCAAGCTTACGACGGTGACAAAACAAGACAATATTTGGCATGGCATGTAATACAATTAAATATGAAAAACGGGTAAAAATATTGGACAACACTTTTAAATTTTAAAATCTGCAAACAAACATAAAAATAGCTAGAAAAAATGTACAAAGAGCTCATTTTGCTTCCATTACCGGGATTTCAACAGTACATGTATATGATGCATTGCTATGAAAATAAAATAAAATGGCATTTTTTAAAGCAAGCAAGAGATTATTGACAGAAGATTGATTATTAAGAACAGAAGATAAGGAAAATCCGATATTTATGCATGATTGATTAAAACTCGAGTGCCGGCTAATGAACTAAAAAGCACCAATGATTGGATGTAATTTGCATTTAAGGGTATGACAAATGAAATTGCCAATTCTTTATTCATTTTAATTATCACGAGTAGCAAATGTATTTCAAGTTTTCTAATTTAGACAAATATGAAGCGTTGTAGATGTACATTTTTTATTTACCATTCTAGTACCATAAATCATAATACTCAAAATAAAATATTCCTTATCTGCAATATGAAAAACATAAAATGAATGAATAAATGCTGTATCGATAAATGTCTCAATTTACACATGACATTTTTTTATTTCTCTCTTGTTATTGAAATTGAGAACCTAAGCATACCTTCTAGTATGGAAAAGAAAACATCACACTGTTTCTGTGAAAAGCATTGCAAATCAGCAACCGCAAATACACGCTGAATGAAACTTTCCATTTCTCTGTTCAGCAAACGATTATCTTGCAGCAAAGCAATATCAATTTCCACATATAAAACTAGACTGCCTTTTTCAGCATACTTAAACCCCACCGACTCCGTGCTTAAATCTGCTCCCCTGGAATTAAGGAGATCAGCTTTTTCTTGAGCATTCTCTATACCAGTGAATGTTATTGTCGACTTTATTTTTCCTAAAATGAAATGGGATGAAGTTAAAAGTACGTCTTTTTATGTTTATTTAGATCAAATTTACAATTCTTACAAAATCCAGAATTCGAAAAAATTAGAATGCTTATCCATGACATTGATCTGATACCAATAATAATAATAAAAAAAAATGTCAGTAACATTTTCTAATAAAATGTTAAGCTGCAAATGTGTTACTATAACTTGTCAAGATAAGACTTAAAGATCAGAAATTTGTAAGAATCAATTCTGTTTTTTATAGATATAGTTACCTTCTGTAGGACCTTTTGCTCTCAATTCTTCAATAACTGTTTGGGTTGACTGGTCTATGTAAACTGTTAAAGGCAAATCAGGCTTTACTTGGGTTTGTAATAATTCTGTAAAAGATCATAAGAGAATATACAATGTTTTTATGTAGTGAATATCTATGATGAGTTTATTAATAAGAAGGTCTAAAACACTTTTAACAATTAACATAAATAATCCATTCTTTTTTAACTTGAGAAAAAGGTTGGATAATATGTAAATGAAACAATGATTTTTGTAAGAAAATATTGTGTAAAGAAAGTTCAATTTAATTTCGAAACATGTGTTATACCAACTTATCATTAGGTGTCACTAATGTCTTTCTTCGATGTATATGTGTTCCTCTCAATAATACAACACCATAGTTTACCAGTTTTACATACGTTGGTGTATATATGATTTATACCTTTGATTTAATCCTGATTTATAGCCGTTTGAAAAATTTCTGCGACTTCTATATACAATACCATGAATACAATGCAATGGGAGAATTGTTATGCCCTAACAGTAAAATGCATGGTGAACAAAAGTTGTATAGCAGTATCGCAGAATGAAGCAACCATGGGAAGTCCAATTCAGATTTGCCGTATTTGTTGTGTGTTCAAATTCAGTATTATTTTTAAATAGTTAGAAGAAAGTGTTTAACTTTAGTTATTGTGGCTTGGTTATAGAGCGGTGGGTCACAGAACAACACGAAAATACATCACACCAAATTTGACATGTTTTATACCGAGAATATAAATTTGCTCTTTCCCTTCAAAAAAATTGATTTTGCAGATAAGTAGCAAGTATCAAATTTAAAGTAGACAATAAAATTGAGAATGTAAATGGGGAATGTGCCAAAGAGCCAACAACCCGACCGTAGAGCAGACAACATCAGAAGGTCACCAAAAGGTCTTCAAAGCAACGAGAAATTCCCGCATCTGGATGCGTCCTTCAGCTGGCCCCTAACAAATATATACTTGTTCAGTGATAATGAACGCCATACTAAACTCCAAATTGTACACAAGAAACTAAAAGTTAAAAGATACAAGAGTAACAAATGTCTGGTTGATAGTTATCTGATTGATATTCTATTTTCATATTTATTTCATTGTACATCATATAAATCTCTTACTTTTTAAATCTCTGATCTGTTGTTTGTATTCCTCTTCCATTTGAGTGAACTTATTCTCCATTTCTTGGTCTAGATTACATGTCTGGTATTGCAATATTTTTAGTTTAAACGTTCGTGTTTGGAGGTGTGCTTCTGCTCTTTGAGCTATGTCAATATATCTTGAAAATAGACGATGGAAATCATCTTCTGAAATAGATGTATCAGCCATATGTGAGATATCATCTCTACATAACCTAATACGTTCTATGTTATCTCCTGCTGTATACTCGTTTTGCTGGGGATTCGCTCCCCATCCTCGGGTTGGTTTGTCAGGAATCAGCAATGAAAAACTCTTATGTCTTGCTATTTTACACATTAGGCTTATGTCAAAATTTTTGAATCCATATGATGGTAACGTCTGTACCACACTCATCTCTTTTTGGTTAAGACGATTCTTGAATTTTGAGTTCAAAATGGAACGTTCTATTGCAGCCGGCTGTGTCCCAGACTGTTCCATATACTCTCTCATTATTTGAGTTAATACTTCACCAAGTGCAAGGCGACATCTCATATATCTGGCTTGATCTTGCGTAGCCATGATTACCTAAATTATCAAGACTAAGAATTATAAATAAAAAGATTTAAAACATAGATACAACAATTACAAATTTGAGCTAGATATCATATAGAATAAAATGAAATATACGACAAAAACATAATAGGAAAAGTAACATGAAACAAGGTCATTATAATGAGAACTACAAAAATAGCTAATTTGATATATCAACTTTTTAGAAGTATTTATACATTTAAGATTTTTAGTAACATTTCCTCAAATGCTGTAGAAGTATTCGTTCCTTTTCTCTTATTGAAAAGGACTTTTGATTGGTAAATAAATGAAATAAAAGATATGTTTAAGATCATATAAATAGTAGACAGGATACAGAAAATAGAAATAGTAAATTTATGCCAGTTAATTAGTCTATTACATTTTTGTTTAACTGTTTTAAAAAGTTTGAAAACTGTGTTGGAAAGGGTTTCAATTGCAAAAAATAATAATAAATACAAATTCCGTGTATTCAAACTTTTAAATTCATTTAGAGAAAATACATAGTTTTATATGTATTCATACAAATTTTAAACCAACAGATTTAGAGCTCCTTCCATCTTTAAAGACGCTCAGATCATAGAGGAGTTGTCTTGCCTCCATGACAAATATAAAAATGTTATCGTTCCAGCTGACAAAGCCTAAAACCATATTGTGATTGCAAGAAACACAACATTGACTGCCTAAATAAGGAACTCGGGATAAATAACACACTTGGAAATCCTACATATACACTACGCTTACGAATCAGGAGATCCTGGAAAACCACAAATCGGTTCTAATCTCCTTTAGTGTTAATCTAAAGGATGAAGACTAGAATCTGCCATATTCATATTGGATTATTAAACTTCACAAGAATCCTTATAAGAAAATGTATATTGCAGGTTCTTCAAAGTGTTCCGCTAAACCCCTTTCTAAAGTTTTTACTGTTATACTCACTGAAGTTAAAGAAGGACGTCACAAATATTCCGAAACGGCATATTCAAGAAGTGGTGTTAATCAGATGTGGATACTGAAAAATTCAAAAGAGTTATTGGTGAATTTACAATCTCAATCATTTAAACATTGTACCAACATTAAAACCTTTGAATTTTAACTCTTTATACCACTATTCCACATACTAAACTTAAAGCTCTACTGAAAGAACTCGTCAGCTTATGTTTCTTTGATAAAAAGGGCACTAGACGTTTTAAATATCTAGTTTAGGGCAGTAATTCAGCTTACTTTGTGAAAAATCATACAGAGTCAAGAAAAAGTACTCCGAAGAGGATATTACTACCATGCTGGACTTTTTAATTGACAATATATTTGTTGAATTTGGAGGTTTGGTCTTCCAATAGACTATTGGAATCCCAATGGGTACCAATTGCGCTCCTCTACTTGCAGATTTGCTTTTGTATTCCTATGAAGCAGAATTTATCCAAGGGCTTGTACAGAAAGGCGAAAAGAAATTAGCCCAGTCTTCTAATTTCACCTTTCGGTATATTGACGATGTACTGTCTTTTAATAATAATAGATTCAGTGATCACTTACATTTAATATATTCAAGTGAACTTGAAATTAAAGATACCACCGACACAGATAAATCTGCTTCATATTTAGACCTGTTTCTGTTGGCCATAATGACAAAAGTGTGTCAGAAATCATATCTGAAATTCTTCCTCAGTCATAATAACCTTTCACCATTACCGTACTGAAAAATGAAATAACACGACGGGTGCCGTATACGGTACAGGAAATGCTTACCCTTCCAGAGCACATAATTTCACTCCCGGTTTTTAGTGGAGTTCGTATTGTTTCTTATTTATTATTTATAACAGTTGATGTAAATGTCTTTTGGTTTTGTGAGTCTCTGTTTACTCGTTAGATTTGATTATTATATTCTTATACATATCAAAACTAGCCGTGTGACTTGTAAAGAAAGAAAAAAGAAATTAGCAGTATCCTTAATTATCATATTCCCCTATAAAGATGATGTTCTCTCACTGTTCTCTCAGAAATAAAGAATAATACAGATGCAGTTAATAATGCTCCATATATTGACTAACACCTAGACATTGACAATGAGGGTCAGTTGAAACAAAACTTTACGACGGCAGAGATGATTCCGGATTCCCAGTTATTAACTTTCATTTCTATATGTAGCAACATTCCAGCAGCGCCTTTTTACGAACCATGTTGATACGAGATTCCAGGGTTTGTATTTCATTTAATGATTTCCTTGATAGGTGGTTGCTGCTAACAATGAAGCATTCAAGCCAAGAGTTCCAAGTGAATCATTCCTTCGCAAAATTTAAGGACGCCATTCTGAGTTGTTTGACCGTTATGGAATATCTGTTTCACATGTGACGAAAAATATGTGTTAATTGTCGTACAACAATCCCGTTCCATTTTCCAAAAAAAGGTACCTCCCAAATTATACATATCACCGGGTTCATTAAAATAAATGATAATACAATTTTCCATATTTGAAGATTTATTCACATATTGAATAAGTTACAACGACTCTAACGGAAAACAAGTTTTGTTTTAGCCATTAAACAACAGCTAACATAATTTCGTGTATCGACCTTTTTTGCTTGTATCATTTTTCACTTCAAATTTTTCGTTTGACATAATAATAATAAATAACGAAACAGAAAGTAGAAAGAAGACCTTGGACTAAATGTATTACTAAGGTATTGATCTAGGTGATTTTGTCATGTGTAGGTTACGTTTGTTTTCTATTGAAGCTTTTCAATCCAAAGCAAAAGACAAATTAAATATAAGAATAGAAAGATTTGGTATGCTTGCCAATGAAACAACTTTCCACAAGAGACTAGCTTGATATTCGATGGAACATCTGAAGAATATATTTGCATTCAGATTTATTTAACGACCATTCAATAAAAAATACTTTTGTATGATGAGATTGTGTTGAAGTATAGTGTCTTGAAGTTATTGTGCATTTTGGACGTGGTTTTTTTCTTCAGACTTTTTTTCCCTACATTCCTGACAAACGAACAAAAAATTCACAAAATCGGAAGCAACAAAATTGGTTGTAGAAAAGGTCACAGGACAAAAGCTCACAGTTAATGTATTTACAATTGCTTATATATCTAGCTCCTGTAAATTCAGAAACAATTTCGATATTTTTATTATAGCAAAAAATGTGACAGGGTCAAATTCGCAATAATTTAAACTCTTATGGTCTTTTATTTTATTTCGAAATATGTCTTCGAAAACAAATCAAATCTGTATTTCAGGATGGTTTAGAAATAAGTTGAACAACACATCCATGTCAGGATAGCTAACAATCAGATCAATGTGCCACTTCATTTAATTTGAAATAACTCTACTGAAGCTGAAACCGTTATCTCACTTCTATTTGTAAACACGAACATCTTAGGAATTTTATTCTGGGGAGATGATAACTTAATTAAATTTTATCATTTTACATATTATGTCTATTCAAAATTTATGTATGTCATGTATGATAATGAATATTAACCATAGAAAGTCTTCTTCGAGACTGTCCCAGGCTTGGATTTTCTCTGATAATCTCAAAATCTTTCAGATGCTGATCAAATAAAATGAAAGTTTAATTTTTTGATTTTAGTTCATACTAAATTTGATGTCATTATAGCACACTATATTTATATGTGATCCGATGGATAAATCTGTTGTAGAGTTGTCACTGGCTCAGACGTACTTATAAATATAATTATTTTCTGTGATTGTATCTTACATTAATTTGTAGGATCCTTTACGATAGATAATTTAGCTGATCTGTAAAAATAACATCTCCATGCCTTATATATCATGTACTGTAGTACGCCGCTAGATTAAAACTGACGTGGAAAGGTAACACATGGCCAGCGAAAGCTTCATGTTTATGAAGCCCAGGTGGTCGTGTGGTCTAGCGGGACGGCTACAGTGCAGGCGATTTGGTGTCACGATATCGCAGTAGCATGGGTTCGAATCCCGGCGAGGGAAGATCAAAAAGTTTGCGAAAGCAAATTTACAGATCTAACATTGTTGGGTTGATGTTTAGACGAGTTGTATATATATATATACATATATATCTATAGTAGCTAGTGATGTTAACGTTTGAGGTCTGCAAAAACAAAGATTGAAATGAACATATATAGACAAATTAATTTTAAATGATGAACTTTTTTTATATTGGTTAATAAATTGGTTAAAAAACGAAAGTATTTTTTTTTACAAGAGCGCGTTCTATTTTTGTTTTTGTTTTAACTAATCGGCTTGAAAGTACAAATTAATGAACAGTTTTGTTTGTTAAAATAAAATGGAATAACGTACATGAAAGTAGATTGTAGACATTGGCGTTGATGAACTTGTATTTGCATGTTTGACATAATCAAATTCGAGGTAAACCTACCTGTGTGTTGTTATTTCTGTCTATACTTTCCTAACTGGTATAGACCACATCACACAAGAATCTTTTAACATGATTTTTATCTAAAAACACCGTCCGGTTCCCAAATCTTAATAGCAAACCTTCACCTTTAGCGATAACATAGTTTTAAAAATCAATATTTTGCTTACGTAATTAACATGATATTTGAATTATAACAAAAGCAGCAATGTATGCAAGCAGTTAATCGAAAATTTTAATTTTGCGTGTGGGGATCACTTAGGGTTGTCAGAGTCAAGTGTCTTTTGAATGAAATGACTGCTGAAAAATTGTGTTCCAAATATCTTAGGTAATGCTTATAGAAGCTACGTTCAATCAAATATATAAGAATACTATTTCCTTATGTAAATGCCTCCGAACCAAAATATAATAATAATAGTGTGTTTTAACATTTCGACAACTGCTGACTTAGAAACACATACGTTTCATGACTTTTGTAATGCTATAATTTAGTATGATTGGCCTGCATAGGTTTATGTTTAAATATTTTACTACGACCCTTTTTAGAAAATATTTTCATCCCGTTGAGTATATATGTTACAGTAAATATGTGAAATACGTGTAATTCATGATGCCCTTAGTTATTACAAGAGATAATACCCGAAACAGCACAATCAAAACCAGTAATTACTTATTTTGAGTGATGTTTTGCTTAAACAATGATGCAATATGGTCAGTTATGGTAATACTGATTTCAAGATCAGTGGATACTTTTAAAAGTGTACATCCCAGCTAAATTAAACCTTGATGTTAAACACATTTGTGAAAAATAGCCGATGAGAAATAAAACAATGGTGACAATATGTGTGCTTGGTTGAGATGAGTTGTGAACTAAACAAAGTATACCATTGTCCAGCATGTTGCAAATTATTTTCAACTAGTTTCAAAAATTATAAAAGTACAATTTACCTGTTTTAACATTCAAACTGTAAAGAAAGAGCAAAATTTGTACTCCTTAACCCTAAAGTAAGCCATAAAATTCCTACCTCATTTTCTTTCTTATTTGGTTTCTTGACTTATGTCTAAAATATTGAAACTAAAGAATCAAGTAAATAAATAGTTGTTCTAATTGCCAACCTTATTGATATCAAAGTGTCTGAGGAATTAAAAATGGTATCCAATAAATTTCAAGAGGTTATTAAGGTTACTTGTTTGGAAAAATCTTACGGTGATGTATTTTACAATGTTTTTATTATCTTGAGTGTAGAAGAGAAATTTAATTATGTTATGAGCTGTGATGACATTCAACTTTTATTAGCTAAAACATCAACATTGCATTTGATGTTTAAGAGGAGAAAGATCAATTTATAACTTTTAAAGAACTTAATTTTTTTGAATTATTATTTATTTGCATATTATTTAAGATTTTAAAATCAATTTTACCTTTTTTTTGTTCTTTTAAGTGAACAATTGTTGATCTACGAGGTAATAGTTTTGTTTTTTAAAATATTTTGTTTTTTATTTTTGAAAAACATTTAAGATGCATAATTTGAATATTATAATATGTAATTGTATTTGGATGGAGAGTTGTCTCATTGGCACTCACACCACATCTTCCTATATCTATATATGGTTGGAATTCCGGAATCACATTTGACCGGTTATAAAGGCATGGTCGATAGGTACAACTGGTTTGGTTTTAGTCGTAAAAACATTTACGTGTCTGCGAAAACTGGTTCTGATGGGTTTTGACTTTTATTACAAAATTATATTTGCAGTCAATTTAATGCTTAAATAATTACAATGATACAAATGGAATATTGTGGGTGAGGTTAGGGAATAAAAAGCGTTTACAGAACAATTTCTGTGTTTGTGTGGTATATTTACCAACTGAAAACTCCATACATGTTGTAAACAGTTTTATATAATCATGCCTTATATATCATGTACTGTAGTACGACGCTAGATTAAATCTGACGTAGAAAGGTAACACCCGGCCATCGAAAGCTTCATTTTTATGAAGCCCAGGTGGTCGTGTGGTCTAGCGGGACGGCTACAGTTCATACGATTTGGTGTCACGATATCTCAGTAACATGGGTTCGAATCCCGGCTTTCGCAAATTTACAGATCTAACATTGTTGGGTTGATGTTTAGACGAGTTGTATATACATTATGTACACAGCAGGGATGGGGTAATTGAAAATATAATGGTAATTAAGTGTAATGCATTACAATTTTCCATGTAATTGAATGTAATGTGTAATTGAGCATTTTTTTAATTACATGTAATGGTAATTTAATTAATTACATTGAAAAAAGCATGTAATGCTCAATTACTTTTGAATTACATTTCAATTTCTTATACTTTTATAGTGTTAAAGATAAGGATTTGTGTTTAATAATATAAATTGTAAAATAATACTTGTTTTTTCAAATGATTATTATTTGATTATAAATTAAAAAAAATATGAGAATCATATATTAGTGTTCAGTCTTTAAGAAAGATCTTTTTACTAAATGGATTGATAAGTAATTAATCACCTTGTTAAACAAAAACCAAAAAAAAAAGTGTCAATGTGGAAAATCTTTCTTAGACAGTTCAATAATTAGAATTTAAAATCACTATACACAATCATTTTGTCAAATTAGTATACACAAAAGGATTATAGAAATAAAAATTAACAGCTCTAAAAACAAACAGCAATTAATCAGATTAAAATGTCCAGGGGCAATGCCACTGTTACATGTATTTTTTTTTATCTAATTAGCAAAATATTGCCTACATTTAGACATTATACATACATTATTTGTACTAAAAATTATTTTCAATATTGTGACAAGCACACTTTTTTTATATTTTTAACGTAAACAAAAATATTTATGATTTATGTATAAGTATGATAATATCTTTATTTATATTATATTTAATTTAAATGACTTCATTTCTGAGATGTCAAAATACCCCTTGATGTATTGGCAAGTTAATAGGAGCCAATTCCCCCTCCTTTCAATATGATGATCTTCTGATCATAGAACTTCCATGTTCTGATCAAGCAATATCTGCCGCATTAGCTCCTGTCGAAAAGCTATTTAGAAATGACGTCAAAGTGTTCAGACCAGAGAAATTCAGACTAAATGACAAAACATTAAAATAGCTAATGGTTATCAAATGCAATGTTTAAACTATGGTTACATGAATATTTTACACATGCATTATTTATACATGTATAATATTGTTAAAAAATACCATAACCAAATGTAATGTGTAATTTAATTAATTACTTTAGTAAAGTAATTGTAATTTAATTAATTACATTTCAAAAACAGTGTAATGTGTAATTGATGTAATTGATCATTTTTGCAATGTAATGTGTAATTTAATTAATTACATTCCAATGTAATTGACCCCAAGTCTGGTACACAGCCATGTATCACCATCACTGCTGGTGATCCGATGGATAAATCTGTTGTAGAGTTGTCACTGACTCAGACGTACTTATAAATATAATTATTTTCTGTGACTGTATCTTACATTTATTTGTAGGATCCTTTACTACAGATAATTTAGCTGATCTGTAAGAATAACATCTTCTTGCCTTATATATCATGTACTGTAGTACGACGCTAGATTAAAACTGACGTGGAAAGGTATTAAATTGATATTAAGATCCATCTTGTTACATCTTATGATCAGTTTTATTTGACAATCGCCAATGGCAGTCAGCAGGGTTAAAGAACATCAGTTGTTCGACCTGTTAGTCAAATGCGTTTTGTTTAAATATACTTTTTCACTTTTTTGGTCTTTTGGAAAATGTTGTTTGTGCTGTTTTTAGACCCTTCTACAACGAAATTTGTTGTACATGCACACGTATAAAAAATTGCGGTTTTTATCCAACGCAATCATAGGTTTGAACGTAGTTTTCAATTTAGACTCGTTTATATTTTTTCGTGTGGGCTTGTATCATATTTTCCCTCCGGTTTATATGATCCGTTCATCCTGTATTGACTCTTAAAATTCAAGTGTCTATCTAAAAATGAGGGTACTTTTTATATGGCCTTCCAAATACCGTTTCGATCCCTAACATCACTGAAGAGACATTTATTGTCGAAATTCGGATCTGTGTACTAAAACCAATATTGACACCGTATCTTTGTGGCATAACATCGTGGCCACAAGTTTTAAAAAAAAATCTGTTTAGCATTGAATTGATATTTAGATCCATTTTGTTACATCTTGTGATCAATTTTATTTGGCAATCGCCAATGGCAATCAGCAGGGTTAAAGAACATCAGTTGTTCGACCTGTTAGTCAAATGCGTTTTGTTTAAATATACTTTTTCACTTTTTTGGTCTTTTGGAAAATGTTGTTTGTGCTGTTTTTAGACTCTTCTATAACGAAATTTGTTTTACATGCACACGTATAAAAATTGCGGTTGTTATCCAACGCAATCATAGGTTTGAACGTAGTTTTCAATTTAGACTCGTTTATATTTTTTCGTTTGGGCTTGCATCATATTTCCCCTCCGGTTTATATGATCCGTTCATCCTTTATTGACTCTTAAAATTCAAGAGTCTATCTAAAAATGAGGGTACTTTTTTTTTCTAAAAATGAGGGTACTTTTTTCTAAAATGAGGGTACTTTTTATATGGCCTTCCAAATACCGTTTCGATCCCTATCATCACTGAAGAGACATTTATTGTCGAAATTCGGATCTGTGTACTAAAAAAAATATTGACACCGTATCTTTGTGGCATAACATCGTGGCCACAAGTTTAAAAAAAAAATCTGTTAAGTATTGAGTTGATATTTAGATCCATTTTGTTACATCTTGTGATCAATTTTATTTGACAATCGCCAATGGCAGTCAGCAGGGTTAAAGAACATCAGTTGTTCGACCTGTTAGTCAAATGCGTTTTGTTTAAATATACTTTTTCTCTTTTTTGGTCTTTTGGAAAATGTTGTTTGTGTTGTTTTTAGACCCATCTACAACAAAATTTGTTGTAAAACAAATTTCGTTGTATATATTATGATTGTATGATACTAAACCCCTAACGGGAGGGATTGTGTCTGATTTTCATATGATCAAGACATAATCTTTCAATCAGTTTAATTGAGGTCTGGAGCTGGCATGTCAGTTAACTGCTAGTAGTCTGTTGTAATTTATGTATTATTGTCATTTAATTTATTTTCTTCTGTTACATCTTCTGACATCGGACTCGGACTTCTCTTGAACTGAATTTTAATGTGCGTATTGATATGCGTTTACTTTTCTACATTAACTAGAGGTATAGGGGTGGGTTGAGATTTCATAAACATGTGTAACCCTGTCGCATTTTTGCGCCTGTCCCAAGTCAGGAGCCTCTGGCCTTTGTTAGTCTTTACTTAAATTTAAGTTTCTTTTGTATAATTCGGAGTTTAGTATGACATCCATAATAACTATACAAGTATACATATTTTTTAAGGGGTCAGCTAAAGGACGCCTACGGGTGTTGGAGTTTCTCGCTACAATGAAGACCCAATGGTGGACTCCGGCTGTTGTCTGCTCTATGGTCGGGTTGTTGTCGCTTTGACACATTCCCCATTTCCTTTCCCAATTTTATTGTTTGCTGAAATACAAAAATCTACACACTTTCTCAAGGGTATCCGTTTTATCTGTGTAGCGATTGGAAAAGTATACGTTCTGATTTGTCAGATTCGATTGATGGAAAAGACAGTTAACCCAAAAGAAATGTAATTGACTTTCATCAAAATAGTTATGGTAATACTTTTTGTGATTTCTTAATTTACGAAAACTGTTGTATTTTAAATGGACATAAAACAGTTAAAACGACTTTACATTAATATCATCACGTGATCGTAGCGTCGCAGACTATTGTATGGTATCATACGGAATGCGTGATTATTTCGGTAATTTCAAAGTAACAACAACAAGTGTAACTTGTGTCATCAATGAATATGATCTGACCAGAATAGTTCCAGATCACTCCTTCTTGTCCTGTGAATTCTCGTTGAACTTTAATTATGGAATTGAAACAAACAATAATAATCCTAATGTACGTACAACAGTCAATTACAATACACGCAATCTACCCGATGATTGGCGTTCCGCATGTTTTGTTATTTCTGAAATACATGGACTTATTCAACCTTTAGAATCTTCTGAGGCCACTCAAGACAACATTGCCCGTGTGAACGAAGATTTTAGGCGAGTGACTTTAACCATAAAATTAAATTTTTAATGCACCTACCTAACACACGGCTAAATTATATATCATTTTAAAGCTACACATCTGTATTATCTGTTTTGCCTGGTCGTAAAAAAATCTTACGGTGCAATTTCCGTCAAATCGAGATCAAAGGCCAAGGACGAATAAGTGCATATTTTCAAAGATTTCAGCCTGATTGCATTATATGACTTTTATATACTTAATCCACATATGCAAACAATTTAAACTTTTAGCAGAGCGATTAACAGTCATTATTCAAATGCATTTTTTAATATTCAAAGCGTGTTTTTGACAGAAAGCACATATTTCCTGAAATTCGAGTAAAAGTTAACAAAATGTGTGAAAACCCAAATTTTTCTTTTTGGTGCAACTGTTAATCACTTTAAACTAAAAATACCCTGTAATGACTATCAAAGAAGTTTTTGACATCATAAAATTTCCTAAAAGTATGCTTACTTCTAATCAAACAGCAAATCATAACAACTCATACAGTTGCCCAAAATACCGCCATCTGCGAAAACACTGCTTTTAAGAATTTCTTCCTATTTAAACATTGTATGTGTCAATATAAGATTTAATAAACAAATTCTTAAGAATCTGAAAAATTTAGAGTAAAAAAATATGTGCGCGAATCAACTTATTGCTTGAAATAAAGGGGGTGAAACTAAGAGATTGCAATCTGCATTGTAACTACCAGTCTGAAATAAACTTATTTTGACTTTTCTAATTGTTTGATTTGTAGCTTCATTATAAATATTGATGTAGTGAAAAGACCTTTTCATTTATTTTATGTGAATTGAAAATTTAGACCAAAATAAATAAAAATAAATTGATGAAAATTGAAATTTCAAAGAAGTTAAAAAAAACTAGTAAACACATTATAAAAATTGATTTATTGATTGCTTGAATTGCATTGTTCATTATTTACATGTATTAATTCATAAGATAAGAATAATTTTGAAGAAAAAATATCCATTTATACGCAAAGATTCTAGTTACAACTAGACTTCCTGAATAGCTTGAATGACTAGTTCATTTTTCATACGAGGATGACTTCATGCAAGAGCTTCTGATGACAACTGCAGAGAAGCTATCATTATCTTGAAACTTCACTTTTCACTATAAAGAGGATGTCATCTCACTAAAGAGTGCAAAATTTGTGACAATGTTGGACTCGTATTTTCCATTGAAATTGGAAATAAAAGACCCAACAGATATAGTTTACTCCAATCGATGATGAGGGTTGGTTGAGAAAAAGTTTTACGACAAGAGAAATGTGCATAAAACAACCCATAAAACCACCCCTTACTAAAAAATTATAAACTTCTCATTTCCATCTAACAACATTATAGCAACGCCTGCATATCTATACTACTAAAGGAGGAGACCGATTTCATTGAGCTGCATCTCCTCTGAAATAAAGGCAACTATAGTATACTGCTATTCAATAGTGATCAACCGATAAAACTAGTAACTGAAATAAATCCGGGTCACAAAGCAAAAACTAGGGAAACGCATCAACTATAAGAGGAACACAACGATATAACAGAAAAACTGAACTGCTACAAAAAAACTCACGCCAACATACAAATAAACAGATTATTCGATACCAACTGTCATATGTCTGACTTGGTACAGGACATTTGAAGAAAAATGGTGGTTTAAACATAGTTCTAAACCAGAGTTCAAATGCAAAGTTGAAATCAGCCCTTTGAGAATTTCATGGACGTCACTACGAGATGGTTGACAATTATGAGATATCTGTTTCGCCAGATGACGACTGATAAGTTCCATCGACGTAACCAAATTGCCGTCATCTCTGCCGTGAATGTCACCAACCGAATAAGGCTTGGCATCGAGTTAGGAAATACATGAGCCACAAAACGGGTAAAAGAGAGCAGTGGTGTAGTGGTTAGTGCATCGAACTACTTACACAAAGGTTCCAGGTTCGATTCCCGTTCCGTGATGAAAATTTCAGGGACTGAATTTACGGCTCTTCCTAGACACCATTTGTGAGTATGGCCTTAAGGAAACAATGAAAGTCCGTCGGAAGGGGACGATAAATCATGGATGACCCGTGTAAAGAGAGAGCCATATCTCTTGCACGTTAAACACACGTTTGTAGATTTCGAAAAAGAGCAGACTAATGCCGCTCAAGGCCGCACTTGCACACGCAAAGTGGAAAGAGATTAATTTAAGTTGCAAACTTGTTTCCCAATCCACTATAAATAAATATGTTTAAACTAAAACAGTTGTCACATGTGGAACATAAAATGCCTACCCTTTTAGAGCCCCTGAGTTCACTCAAAATTTTTTGGGGAGATTGTGTTACTCAATCTGTAGCTTTATATGTTGTGTTTTGTATACTGTTGCTTGTCTTGTTCGTTTGTTGCCCAGCTTTGTCAGTTCGTTTTTAATTATGAGTTTGGTGTCCCTATAGTATATTTCGTCACTATTCAAGTAGTAAAAGGTTTTAAAATGATAGATCAGTGTAGCTAACTGTGTCATGATAACGATTTGGTTATATATATATATATCACCGTGAGCAAATTTAGTTACTTAGTATTTTCGCGGATATTTGTCTTATTGCGTTTATCTTCTTCACTTTACTTTGAGGTGTTTTTTGGCCGATTTTCATTACTGCAACTTAATGTCTTTAAAGTAAAACAAATACCAAAGGGACAATCAACAACTAAAACCATGATTCAAATAAAGTTAATTAAAACCATGAACAAAATAAAATTAAAGTCCAAGAGACGAACAGTCCACAAAACACAGCATACCATGAAAACGATCTCTCCTAAAACAGCAAATGATCTTATAAGTTAAAGAAGGGTATTTAACTTTGTCATTTTGTTATTATACACTGCTTATAGTTTTTTACATCCACAATCACGTGCTTTTGTATTTAAAAAGCTTATTTAGAAATTTCTCAAAGCATCTTTTATTCAAATAATTAAAGTGATTAAACTTCTAAAAACATTTAATATGATTTAATATAACACGATTTTAAACTAAATAAGAAACCGCCGCATTTCATTTAGTTCGTTTACATCCCCCTCTGGACAACTAAGTGTTTCTAACCAAGATTTCTTATTTCAATGTTGCCTACGATTTAGTAGCATAGTCATGTTTGCATTTAAACATAATTACAAAAAGTAATAAAAAGTTTGACTTAGTAAAAAACAGTTTAACCTCAATTACCTCGCATATATTATGTTCTAACTTTAAATATCCCTTCTTTTATTATGAAATCTCATTCTCCTCCCTGATATTCACAATTAGCGATGTGCTATTTTAACATAAATTAACAAATTGATCGCTATTTGAAGATGGTAGATTTTTAGGCAACTGCAAATACTTCAATAAAAGGCTGTTCCATGAACAAAAATAAATAATAATATCTTAAAATTACAAAACAAATATTCCTTGACCTAAAATATATACATTTATCTATATTTTTTTAGCATACAAATATCGATTCCCCAAGCTATATTTTGCTTCTTGAAAAAAAAAATCATGTTTTTAGGATTTGTGATAAATTTCAATTTTCGGGAAATTTTGCGCATCGAATTTTTTATTTTTTGTTTAATTTGAAAATTATGTATCATGTTCCATAAAGTTCATATGATTTTTTGAAAAATTTTAGGCTACAAGAATAAGAAAATAGCATTTTATTTAATAATCGCAAAAATTGGATTTTTTTTTAATGACCTTTAACCTTGATTTAACAGAAAATGCACCGAACGATTTTTTTACGACCGGGCAAAATAGAAAGTACAGATTATCAGCTTTCGAATGATATAGCCGTGTGTTAGGTGGGTGCATTAAAGTCGTTAACTAAGCGTCTTTTTGAAATAAGTCACTCGCCTATTTCGTGAGCATTATAAAAAGCAATGTCGTCAAAACTTCCATCTAAGACGGTACATTTGTATACATGATGGAGATAGTTATACGCTTTTACACCCCAATAAATTTACAAAAAGAAGCATTCAATTCTTAAATGGTTACGTTACTTTTGTTTTATAATGCAGCTTTTAAATTTAAAAAAAAGACAAATTTTAGCTTGATGTCTGATTGAACATTTGAATGATTTACATGAGACGTCAGAATTCAGTTTAGCAAACGATTTTTCATAATAAAATGAGACAATAAAGTATCGACATTTATATGTGATTCGTATGGTCGTGCTTACGATTGGTATAGTTATTTCTTCTGTGCTTATAAAGGAGCTTGTCAAAATACATCTGCGTTTCCTCTAAAACCGTATCGTTGATCCCGTCGTTGCATGTTCGCATCGAGTGAAGGAGGTATTTGTATGGAACGCCAAAACTGTCTTGTTATGACCATTTTCATTATATGATGTGCATTTACCTTTATATGATGTGTAATTGTCATTATATGATGTGCATTTATCTTTATATGATGTGCAAACACCTTTATATGACGTGCAAATATGCTTATATTATGTGCAAGTATCTTTATATGATGTCCAAACATCTTTATATGATGTCCAAACATCTTTATATTATGTCCAAATATACTAATATGATGTGCATAAATACTTATATGATGTGCAAATGTACTTATATGATGTGCAAATGTACTTATATGATGTACAAACATACTTATATGATGTGCAAACATTCTTATACACTGTGCAAATGTACTTATATGATGTGCAAATATCCTTATATGATGTGCAAACGTACTTATATGATGTGCACATATACTTATATGATGTGCAAACATCCTTATATGATGTGCATTTTCCATTATATTATGTGCAAACATCTTTATATGATGTGGCTGTGTCATTATATTATGTGCTTGTAATCTTATATCATGTGGTTCGGTTAACTTCATTGTATGATGTCGAAACGTCATTATATGATGTGCTTTCATCGTCGTTATGGTCAATGAACATGATTACGATTGTAATGATTACTGTCTACGTCATAACTGATTCCGATCTGCTTCTGCGGAATAAATATCAACCTGGCTTATCTGTAGCTATCGTTTTGAAAATAGTTGCGATTTAAGAAGAGAAAAACCTTGACGTGTTGGTTAACTCCTCGATTTAAGATGAAAAAAATCGATGGGTCTACAATAATGAACATACAACATACGGGGTCTACAATAATGAGCATACAGTTAACGTTATCAAGTTTAAGAAATATTTCTTAAATCTGTTGCTATCGCAAGCGAAAGTGTACTTTCAAGATAAAGTGAGACAGACTCAGTGCAATCTAACAAAAATTAAAGTTTCAAACATTTCCGAGGAAGATAAAGATCAATTAATACAGGAGCTAGAATTTCCCGGCTGCGGCGAAAATATGATAAAACAAATTGTGGGGCTCTTATTTATAGCTTGCTGTTCGGTTTGACCAAAGGCTCCGTGTTGAAAGCCGTAATTAGACCTATATTTGTTTACTTTTTTCACATTATGACTTGGATGTTGAGTTGTCTCATTGGCACGCATACCATATCTTCTTATTTCTATTCATTGCAAAAGACATCAATGAACTCAAAGTCAATTAAAAAAATATTTCATAACGACAGCTAAAAAAAATTCTACTTTTGCATAATTATTCCGGTATGGTTGATAGGTTGATTAATTTGTTGATTGATTGATTGGTGTAAAACGCCACTTTCAACACTATCATGCTATTTCGTGGCGGTGAGTTTATATTGATGGAAGAAGCCGAAGTCCCCGGAGAGAACCACCGACTTTCGGTAGAAAAAACTAATAATTCTATTCAATTAAGATTGGAGTCCTTACCTGCCACGTGTCGGATTCGGACTCACAACCTAAGTGTTGACAGGCTAGATATTTGGACCACTCGGCTTCCGACCCCCCCCCCCCCCCCCCATCTAAAAATGAACTAAAGGAGATATCGGATGATCTTTAACTCGGTGCATAACATTTGCGTGCATCTTTTTATTATGTTGTCATGCATTCATTGCACAGCTTCACTTGCATGATTATGAATAGAAATCTTGACGTCGAGCGGAAAAATTGATATATATAAAAAAAAAAAAAAAAAAAAAGAAGATGTGGTATGATTGCCAATGAGATAACTCTTCACAAGACACCAAAATGACACAGAAATTAACAACTATAGGTCGCCTTACGGCCTTCAACAATGAACAAAGCCGATACCACATAGTCAGCTATAAAAGGCCCCGAAATGACAAATGCAAAACAAAGCGGGAAACAGCAAATACCAATTTTAAATTCTTTGGTTTTGAACAGGCCGGGATTCGAACCCATGACCAGCCACACTTGAGGCGAACATGCTACCACGAAAGCACCGCCACTATACAGCTACCCGTAATATCAAAGGAATGCCGCTTAGATACAACTCCAGATTCTAGTAAACAGGGTTAAAATACTGACCATTGATTTTTTTTTGTGATTGGAAAGGGGGGGGCATATTTTTTTGTAAATGTTTGATTTCAAATTACTTTAAAGATATTTTATCTTTTTCAGAAGGGAATCAAAATAATTGTTTCCATTGAAAAGGAGACAAAAAAAATAAAACAATAATGAAATTAAAAAAAAATAACCATGTTATTTAAAAAAAAAAGTTTATTTTTCATTAAAGTCGATGAATATGTTTGTCCTGGAACAAGACAGTACACGTGCTCCGGCCCACACTAGATGAAGAGTCGGTGCCTAACCTATCTGATTAAGATACAATGTACAGATAATCTGACTAAGCTTTGATTACAATGATCTGACAATGATCTGACAACACTTCATTTACATCGCGATGACCGTGAGGGCATTCCGATGTATTGTCGCCACAGAGATTTACTTTCGTTTTTGACTGGTAACCGATCGTATAAAAACGCAGACATTATCGAGTGCAAAATTACATTCCTTGTTGCTTCAAGGAATACTCATAAAACATTTTATTTAGAACATATTGAATTTATAACATGAAAATGTTGTGTCGTTAGAAATATGTATATACATTTTGTAAGTAAAAAATCATTAATATCTATGCACACGTACAGAAAAATTGTGTTAACGCAAGCGGAAGAATATCTCAAGAACCTTTTTGCGGGAAAATATGAATGCCTACTTAGTCCAATCTATTAGAAAAATTGAATTATTACAGAAGAGTTTTCACCATGCACTTGCACTGCACTATCATAAGAATAGTAGAATAGAATCAATGATATACAAATGGATGAAAATTATATTTTAGGCATTAAGCTATTGCCTAAGATTTAAGCTTAATGCCTAATTTCACTTACTGCCGCTAACATATACATGTAACTGTTACATGTATATACAAATATTAATATAATATATATACAACAAACCAGAGTATACCGATTTGTACACTACAATATAATAGTGATTACGGCGAGGTTGAATTCCCTGTTATTTATTCATCATCCACGCACGAACTTGTCTCAGAAAAAAATATATCTCTGTAAATTAACCTCACTTTCAGGTATAGAGATGTGATTTTTTTTTAGTTTTTAGACACGTGCGTGTGAACATCCACAAGAACTTGCGGTCATCCGATGTTTGTAACAGAAATGTGCTAGGAGATGAATTTCATTACATATATGATTGTATTTTCTTTAATGCAGAACGGCTGAAATTTTTGCCTGCAGATATTTGTAAAGTTAAAAATACTATGAGTTTCTCTAATTTAATGAACAGCAAAGATAAATTTGTTCTTGTTGGCTTAGCCAAGTTTTGTAAAATTGTAATGTCAATTTACAAATGATATTTCCCTTCCCATTTATTCATGCATTTGTAAATATGTTTGTTCATGCATTATTTCTTATTTGTTATATTGTTGTACTATCATGCCTCATGTGAGGCCTTTAGTGAAATAAAATGTTTCATGTTTCATGTTTCATGTTTCATGATGTTCAGTTCCTTTCGTCAGCTAATGAAATTCAGCCTTCACATTTTTGAAGGTGTATATAAATCCGACAAAACCGACAATCCCAATGGTCTTTAGACAGAAAATAGAATGGAGCGTTTTCAGATCCGCGTAAGCATAGCTTGGACACAATATATGTAATGTAATTAGATTGGTGTCTAAAGGAACATAAAAACACTGCATTTATTTACTGTTTACTGAGGACTGATGGTCTCTGACAGATAGAGAGTTGTGTTTAAAATTTGTCGAAGTGAAGAATTACGGCGATGACTTTTAATCATTTGCGTTTATCTTTAAAACTACAATAGATTAATTAAAAAAAAAATAGTGCAATGTGTCTGAATATATTCTGTGGTAAATTTTAAGGTCCCATTTGGGCAATTTGGGCTCTTATGAGTTTTGTTGTTTTATTGCCTATTATCTTGATAACTTATCTATAGCGAAACCTTTTTTTAGCAAAATTTTATAGACAAGAACAGATTTAAAAACAAATAAATTATAATTATTGTCATTTTCATCATTGGTGGTGGGAACGTGGTAGGAAACATGGGAAAAACTCTAATTTTTTCCAAGTCATTACCTTGAAATAGGAAAAAAAAAACAATGAAAACCCTTTCCAAAGACATAAACTTTTCACCCCTCCCCCTCCCCAACCCCCTAAAAAAACCGCAAGAGAACAATTACACACACCTTTCTCAATACTTTTGTTCGTAATAAAAAAAACCGCATTAAATTTCTTTTGCATTATAAGTTTAAAATAGCACGCCAATAGTGGATCTAGAACTTCAAGTGTGTAAGTTAAATTGGCTATACCGGTTATGGTCTCATTGATATTTATCACACCTTCATTCAATATTACTAGCTTCAGATGAAACATACTCTGCTAGAAGAAATTAATTGTTGAAAATCATGATTTAGATTTTAACAGTTGAAGCTAGCGGAGTTGGCGTAAAAGTTGACGTCTTTCGAGTCAAAACTATTATTTTTTACTGGGTAAAAAGGGGGGGGGGTGAGAGTACGACAAGATTCGAACCCTTAACAGTTAGGGCAGGTTTGTGACACATAATAAATGTGGTATAAAATTTTCAAAAGTTGAAATTTGACAATAACCTATTATATTGTCCAATATCCGAAATCTAAATATATTGCTAGATTCAGCATATCAAAGAACCTTAAAAGAATTGTTTGCTTTGGTCCCGTTTTGGTCGCTTATTTCTAAAAAGTTATTGTCTGGCAACAAAATATTTACGGACAAAGATCACATCGCCAAAACATTATACGGCGGCAAATCTTTAACTATAAACAATTAAATACATTGTACCACCATTCTATTAAAAAAAATCAAAATTAAAGGCTCCCTTAATTTCTTCCTATCCCCTCTTTATGGGGGTTTTAAATGACCGGTCTATTATATTAGTAATTATCCTATCAATGTCCGATGTTTGTCCATTTTTGTGTCTTTCTTGAGAAAAGAGATATATAAAAAGAAACTTCCAAAAGCTAAAATGATCAGTAAAGGCAGACTTTACAAAAAAAATGAACGAAATTACTTGAAATTCATGTATTTACTTCTCTAAAAAATAAAACGCTAACGCTAGGTATAAAGATATTGTCAGATATAAGCCTAGTACAATGAGCATAGAACATGGCATAAAAGAATCATTTCTTTGATTTGATAACTCTAGGCTCATTATTGTTGACCTCGTATGTTCATTATAGAAGACCCATCGATTAAAACTAAACTGTGCAATTCACAATTTGACAATTTTCCAATAATATCTGGTGTGATTTTTTCATCTTAAATCGAGGAACAAACATGTCAAGGTTTTTCTCTTTTTTAATCTCAACCATTTTCAAAATGATAGCTACATATTTGATCCGGGTTTATATTAATTCCGCAGAAGCAGATCGGAATCAGTTATGACGTAGACAGTAATCATTCTAATCGTAATCATGTTCATTGACCATAACGACGATGAAAGCACATCATATAATGACGTTTCGACATCATATAATGAGGTTAACCGAACCACATGATATAAGATTACAAGCACATAATATAACGACACAGCCACATCATATAAAGATATTTGCACATAATATAATGGAAAATGCACATCATATAAGGATGTTTGCACATCATATAAGGATATTTACACATCATATAAGTATATTTGCACATCATATAAGTACATTTGCACATCATATAAGTATATTTGCACATCATATAAGGATATTTTCAGACCATATAAGAATGTTTGCACATCATATAAGTATGTTTGCACATCATATAAGTACATTTGCACATCATACAAGTATGTGTGTACATCATATAAGTATGTATGCACATCATATAAGTATATTTGCACATAATATAAAGATGTTTGGACATCATATAAAGATACTTGCACATAATATAAGCATATTTGCACGTCATATAAAGGTGTTTGCACATCATATAATGACAAGTGCACATCATATAAAGGTAAATGAACATCATATAATGACAAGTGCACATCATATAAAGGTAAATGCACATCATATAATGACAAGTGCACATCATATAAAGGTAAATGCACATCATATGAATGAAAATGGTCATAACAAGACAGTTTTGGCGTTCCATATATTTGGATGAAACCTCGGTATAGGTCACACTAAACACTTCAAACAAGTATTTACTGCTTCTCTAATTAGCACGGGGAATTTAGAAGTAAGAGTTATACATGTAGTTCATTTATCCCATTTGGTGCCACTTTTTATTATTTTCTTAATCACAACAGCCAGTTCATAAACGTATGAACGGCTATCGAAGCGAAAATGAGTGCATATTCCTTAGATTCCGAATATAAAATATGTTGAGTAAGAATGCTGGAAAAATAAAAATACATTTTGTATAAAAAAAATTGATATAACATCTATACACCCTAAAACACTCTATCCTCAGGGTCTATCTACAAGATCCATAGTAAAACTTCTTTTTTAGTTATACTTTAATATTGCGGATGTGGTCGAATGCCCTAGAGCGTAAGACATTAGGCTTAGCATTTGGTGCTGTAGTGTATCAAAGGTATGAGTTCGAATTCCGTTGAGGGACTAAAATTACTCGGCATGAATGTCAAACTCTAACACTGCTTGGTGCAATTTTTAGACATGTGTAGATTTACAAAGTCGCATATTACAATATTTTACAAAATTATTAAGTTCAAATGAGGTAGATGATATACTGCGTTAAAACTGTTTGTTATGTCGATATGTCCATGTTGATGTCCATCTTTCAGTAACTGTAATCGGGTATCAAATACTGTATATTGGCGTCTGTTGTTGGGATGGGCTTCTTGTGTTGTTTACTCGATAATTTTATTCTGTTAATGTTTTGGGTTCTTCTGTCAATATTTTTAAATAAAGAGCAGTATCTTTCAATTCAAAACTATGTCATGTAGTCGGTAAATTGCCACATACCACATGTTATTTCTCTATCAGTTTTTAATATATCATGTTGTCATATTAAAAAAAACGCACGAATTAGTGTTTGTCCATCTATCATGAGTGTTATATGCAGAACTAATCCAAAAATATATCCAACATACTGTGAAAAATAAATTGCACGTTTGCGTCTTTACAAATATACTAAAAATTATACAAAAAATTGAATAAGTAACGAAAAAGGAATAAGTATTGAATAAGAAATAAGTAACGAATAAGAAACGAATAAGGAATAAGGAATAAGTAACAAATAAAGAATAAGTAACGACCATGTATCGAATAAGGAATAAGTAACGAATAAGGAATAATGAATAAGTAACCAACTTGACGACCCTCATTATCTATCCGGCAAACCCTTAAGATGTTTCAAAAACTGTTAATATCTATGTTTTTGGCGCATGGCCTCATCATTTTTTTCATATCAATATCAGTTAAAATGTCAACTATCAAAAAATTACTTAAATTTAGGAATGTTTCAAAAAGAGAAGAAAAAAAATACCCAAAGAACCCTCTCCCCTCCCCCCCCCCCCCCCCCCCCCCACACACACACACACACTTGGTAAAAGAGAACTACATTTGTTGGTTTTGGGACAAATGTTGATGCAGTGTGTCAGCTTCATTGGTGTAATCCTGTATCTATGATGAGTTTATATCCAGAAGTTTGAGCCAAGCATCTCACAAAATTGAGAAATTAGTTTGATTTACAAGCTCGTGTAGTAATTTATTGAAACAAAACAATTCGTTTTTGTGAAAACTTATTGATTTGTTCAATTGTAAAAGGGTTAGAAAGGAGTATTTAAAAAAAATAAACAACAAAAATGGTGAACAGTTTTCCCACACTACAGTTTTTTTTATGGGATAGAAGATTCGTAACAGCAAAGAAACGTTATAACGTTCAGTAGTAGTTTTTAAAATTGTTGATACCTATTATTAATACTTGTTACATACATAATGTCCAGAATTTTAATGAGCAGATGTACAGATTTTCCGGTGATCCTGTGTATATAAAAAACATTCTTTTTAGCTCACTTGCCCATATTGTCATGTGAGCTTTAGACATCATGTTGCTTCCGTTATCTGTTTTAGATGCTGAAAATTAAGGGTACGAATATTCATAGTAACTGCATATTGGTGGACAACAAAGAAACATCGATGCTAACGTTAAAACGTTAGTTATTTTTAAAAATACTTATATAAAAATAGACAGTTAATACGGAAAAAAAGAGTGCATTTTTTTGAACTGCTTACCAAGTCCCTTTGCTCTTCGGACAGCGAAACTGATGATCGATTTATCGGAAAGATAGGATGTATAAGCGCAATAACTAAGAGGGTGACACATTTTTCTGATGTGTGATATAGGGGGGTAAAAAAGTAGGGATATAATAGGCGTTAAAAAGTGGAATCTCTGGAAAAAAATGGGAAGTGGAAATTATTACGAAAAACAGGATTTTGGGAAAAATCACCCGTGTCACACCCTTCAACAAGACCGATACTACACACAAGTTTCTGGAAATTCTACTTTCAGTTTCGTTTTCAGTACTGTACGCAGTTTGTTTATCGGCAAAATGGTCTTAATAAAAAAAACATGCAAGAAACTCGAAGATAATAGAAACGAAATATACAATTAAAGATACATAGGTATAGAGAGGATGTATATGTACAGGAATATGCATCTATTTACAAACAAGTTGGCACTAGTTTGGACTGTCAAAGTCTCAGTGACAATTTTCAGCGTAAAATCAGATTAAATTCATTATATATGCCAACTTTTTTGTAAAAAGATGCATATTCCTGTACATATACGTCCTCTCTATACCTATGTATCTTGAATTGTTACGAGAATAATATATTGGCATTACTATCCAAAGTAGTACCAACACTCATTGTGACAAATACATTTTTCGATTCGCAGTTTCATACAGTGCTTCTTTTGGTTCAGTAAACGGAAAAACCAAACGAAAATTTCCAAAAAATCTTTCTACTTTCGTTTTTACTTAACTGTACTTGACAACAGATACGTCGACTACTGTGATAAAGTAAATCACAATTGATTCGGATAGTTATTCAACATATTTAACCGTGTTATCGGTAAAGGTGAATTGACGTCAGTGTAATTAGACTGGATAACTCGAGTAAAATCTGTACCATTATATTATGATGACAATCCGGAAGACGGAGGGATAGCTACAAAAAGGTAGGTTTACTACAAATTTATTTTGTAAAATAACTACAATCCAAACAAACACACATATATAACATACATATCTGCGGTTACTTACATTTGGAAAAGTAGGGCGGAAATGCCCGCTCCCCCTTTTTTATATTTTCCATCGTAATTATCAAAAATCGGATAGAAAACTGGATAACAGGAGAAGAAGAATTTTGATTCAACATACATCTTATAATTTGTATAGACGTTAACAAGGTGTGTCCATAAAACATATAACCCCGGGTCCCTGTAAGTTGTTTGTTCACAGGAAAGGGTTGGAGTTTATGACACGCTATAGTTGACACACAAAAATATCCTCCTTTTTGCTATATACTAGTAAATATATATATGTTTTGTGTTGTGTGTTTTGTGTCTTGTGTTTTGTGTTTTGTGTTTTTGTTTTGTTTTTATTTTGATTTCTTCTCATTTATTTCACGTACTCCTTGCCGTCATAAAACTTTCGGGCATGATTTTTGTAATCTGACAGACTCAAGAATCAACCAATCAAAATTTTGGATTTCATGTTTCGAGCATGATTTTTGTGCTCCGAGCACTGAGCAAAGTTGTTTGCCTTCAAAACATCATTCACCCAGGCACGCGGAGAAAACTGCATTTATACCTTAGAGTCACACATTCGCGATTTTACTGTCGTCCTTGACATGACCATTCCCGATTAAAACTTCATTTGGGGTGAAGCCTTTATTTCTCTAAGATATTGATCAGTTTTAAAGAAAAATATAATGTTTTTTTAGTAATTGTCCTCGTACATGTACCTTGGGTAGATAAAATATGTGCAACGCGGGGACATTGTTTTGAAATTCACTTAACTTTTTTAATATTCTCAAATATTTCACCGTTTTCACTCATTTATGGTGTTGTGGCTCTTAATACCATTACATCACTTTTTACGTGCTGGGCCACTATTCTTATTAAACAGAGGAAAATGAGGACCGAAGAACAGCACATGGCTGTTTGACAAATACATGGTTTTCATTGAAATTGCTGTTTTTGATAGATTGAATTCCAATTTCCTCTATAAAAAATCTGATATTGATTTGCCAATTTCGAGAAAGAAATGGGACAGTACCTTGTTACAGCTACCGTAAATATCGTCATTTCATGAATGTATATTTAGCGTCCTGTGGCAACTTAAATGCACATACAGGACGAGAATATGTTGATAATATATATGAAACACTGATTTGTACTAGGCCGACACCGCTCAGCTAAAGCTAGTTTACAAAATAACAACACTATGGAAAATATGTCATGCTTCCCGGACACATTATTCTCAATCCGAACTGACAAACATTTACCCTTAATCAAAACTGCCGCGTATTTAATAAAGGAGCAGCTAATACCCATTTTTATCGTTTGGATCGAGCCATTGACATTCGGAACGGCCATCCTGCACTCAGGGCAAGCAAAAATTATAACACCAGATTGCCTGCCGAATAGGGGGGGGGGGGGCAACAGTAGGCAGCTTCAAATTATAACAATTATTTATTGATATCAGACATCAATTCATAAATCGTCACCACACTTATAGTTTACAAAAGCAAAGAAGCATGCACAATTATTAATAAGATTGCTTTTTTTTTTTTTTATATCAATGTAAATAAATTCTATATATGGAATACATTTTCAGACTAGAAAAGTTGACAACAGAATAGCAGAAATAACGAAATGGCCGAAGGTCCAAGGTATTTATTCCTAAAATAACTAAATTAATAAAAGAAAATACTAACATCTCAAATCAGGTTTTTAAATCCTGTAAATATATATCGCTATATTTCTGCCCGAGTTTACACTTGTTGATATTTCAAAATGAAAGCGCTGAAAGCACTGTAGGCAGTTAACCAAAAACCAAGGCAAACATAATTATGAAAATTGCGGCAATGTTGCTTCAACTTTTTTTTTAAAGATTTAAAAGAACAAACATTATACATTCATATATAATTGTGCATTTATGTTCCTTTAATGAATTAAACATTAAGGAAAATAATTCATATTTTATGAAGGTTTGACTGTCAGTAGTTCAAGTTGACTTTAGTATGAGCTTATAAAAGTATGAATGAACTTGCTTCCCTGGAAAGAAAACTGAGTTTGTGTTTTACAGTACAAAAGTTATGAGACACAAATCAGATAAATGTTTACTTCTACAGGGATCAATGGTGAGGTCTGGCTGACCTGTCCATAGTAAATGTAAATGACTCCCACCTTCACCCCAAGTCCATGATGTCTAAGTTTGGAATAAAATGACAGGTGTTAGGGTCTAGCAAAGTGATATGCATATCTGTCGCCTATGAGATTGACCTTGTATGTCATTCAATCTTTTTGAAATGAAAAACAGGAATGAATATGGTTTAGGCGTTGGTATCTAAATCTTTTACAAGTTCTCAACACACAAAAGAGGGTGTGGGGTGACCCTAAAGACTACCCCTATTTTTCATTTGATTTTTTATATTGTCCCATACATGAATATATATGGTTTATGGGTGGGGATCTCATCTGTTTTTAAGTTATCGAACAAGAGTGGGTAGGATGACCCTAAGGACTCTCCCTATATTTCATTTGATTAGTTCTCATACATGAATATATATGGTTTAATTCAAAGGTGGGGATCGCGACTGTTTCCAATTTCTCAATCAGGTGACTGCAGGGACTCCCCCTATATTTCATTTAATTTAGAGTTGGGGATCCCAACTGTTTCAAAGTTCTTAAACATGAGGGGTAGGGTGACCACAGGGACTTCCCCTATATGTCATTTGATTTGTTATATAGTCTTATACATGAGTATATATGGTTAAGGGGTGATGATCTCGAATTTTTCCAAGCTCTCAAACATGAAGGTGTACAGTGACCATAGGGACCCCCTTATAATTTATTTGATTTGTAATATTGTCCCATACATAAATATATATTGTTTAAGATTGTGGATCTCGACCGTTATAAATTCTCAAACAGAAAGGGGTAGAGTGGCCCCACGAACTCTACCTATATTTCATATAATTTGTTATATTGTCCCATACATGGATATATATAGTTTAGGGGTGGGATCTTGACCGTTACCAAGTTTTGGTCATTTTGGTTTCTTGTGGATAGTTGTCTAATTGGCAATCATACCACATCTTTTTTTTTATATTAGAAACTTCCAGCTATTTTAACTGACCTATCAACATTGAGAAGAAAAAAATACCCTTGAAATTGCAGTAATATGTTTAACTTGAAAAGCATTTAACATGCATTACCAACATTTATCACTGATAAAAAAAAATTATACTGTTACCAGGAACATATATATTGTTAGATAAACTGTTCCCAGCTGTCACTTGTATTGGATTTTGACATTAAAATTGGTGTACAAAATATTTTCTGCTTTTTCTTTCTTTTTCACAATTTTGGTTTTCAGTTCTAGTGTTTATATTTATTTACCATGCATAGATGTATTTTGTCACCTGTCTGGATTTTTTTTGTTGATAGCCCCCAAACCCGGGATTACCCTTATCCGCTTCCGGAATCGGATCCGATATTGTAAATGCGGCAGCCATTTTATTTACGATGTTGTTTTTCAGATAGCTCTGTTTTTGACAGAAAGTGAGACACGATCTTACTCGGATTTACAAATTATTTATTGGCGATTTTCTGTATAAAGATAGCGGTTGAACAAATTGAACATCGCTGTCATTAATAATAGAAATGATGAAAATAAGTTTGAGATCATTTTCTTTTAGGAAACTTTGGTAAATATTTTTGCAAAGTTATTTTTTATTTTCTTTCAAGGTCCGTCGGGCGTAGCTAGTAATTAAGTAGAAAGTCCGACTGCAAAAGTGGAAGGTCACAGACCTCGAACCACCGCTTATTTGAAACCCTGCGTCCAAATTAAAATGATACGAAAATTTCGTCTTCTAATTCAAAATTGCCGCCAACAGCGTGATCAGTTGAACTTATATTATAGACTACTGACGTATATATATACATAGTTGACTACGTATTGACGACAAACAATATTCTTACGAGTTTAGCAATTTGTGAAATCTTAACTACTTGTCTTTAGAGATTTTCGGCGATTAAATATTTCATACATTTGTTCTTTGACATCTTAGCCAAAAGCTCAGGTGATAATAAACTACATAAGGATTCATAATGTGCTCTACTTCCTATGTGCAACTTCAAAACTTTTTGGAAAATCGACGATCATTTACGGCTTTTCTGGTCATTATTTTTGTAATCCAGAATGAAAAGTATGAAAAAACTGTCAAATAGGTTATAAATAATATTGTAGCCAGCTAGATGATAATAATGGCACGTATTTCAGCATTAATTGTGTAGCACACAAATCCAGTGTGCTCGCATAAGGCAGCTTAACTGCCTAAAAAGGATTAAGCATATTAAGATTTTAATATCTAATTTAAGGTACATATCGTCATGTTCACTTACATCGATATTCGACATTGCATAAGATTGTGCATGTTAATTCAATTTTCGATTCTGGAAATGTCGCAAGGTGTTTCCTTTTCATTTATTGAGAATTATATCCAGGAAAACTACACTATAGATGAATAGTGAAGTTATTTGAATGGAATAATCCTTTGACTAAAAAAAGGTAATTTGTTGTGTAAAATGTCTATAGTGACAATGAGATGGTGTGTAGTAGAATAAAAAAAAATTTGATATATAATATATTCCTTAGCAGTGTCTTTAGCAATTCAAAATGTTACTTTAGCAACCAAATTTGAATATAACATCTGTATAGTATATTTTTGCGCCAAATAATTTTCTGTATTGACATATTTTATTTGGTGAAAGCATGGCAAGTATAATTTTTTTTAATCAATTAACAAATTGATTAACAATTCTTTGAAGTTTATTAGTATATATGGTTGTGTCTTTCAGGTCACTTGTCAGAAGTCACAACTGTTCAATCTTGTTGTCTTAGTAGATAATAATTATTTGTTCGATAAAATCAAAGTTAATTCTGCTAATCGAGTTTTGAAACAAAAGCTTTGTTTATGAAAATACAAATTCCGATTTTGTTCTCTCCTAATTATATTTCGGAAAACTTTGTTGATGAAAATACTATTTTTTTTCACTCTCTCTTTAGGCAGAGCTATAAGTTGATCGTACAATGTATTTGAGATATATATATAATGTATACCCAGTAGTACAACCCAATGTTCATCCTTGAAACCCAATTTCGAAAAAAGAAACGATTTTGATATGTTTTTGTCATTGTTACATGTTTGTATTGTTTATTTTTATGTGTGTAAGTGACAATCCTATTTATGGCTTCACACCGATAACAATCTAATCTTATCTTATTTTAGGGGCCGTGGGAGAGGACGAGGGGTTGGACGTGGTCGTGGAACAGATAAGCACCAACATGACTCACTGGAAGATGTGCCGTGGAAACGTCTACTTGGTTTCAGGAAATTGGAGGTATTACAAGGAAAAGATGCAAATGCAATATTGTTAACTTTTGATAGATACAAAACAGCACTTAAAAAAGCTTTAGATCAAACAACCATTAAAGGAAATAAGGATGTTAATATGTTAATGCTACTAGTTAGATGTCTTGCCAAGTGCTGCGAATGTGAATCTTTACCACAGCAAGTTATAGACATTTTTACGATTGTAGAGAGTTCGAATTTCCTTCATCAGTTCATAGAGTTTGTTAACGGCTTAGTTGAGAGCGCACCTCCAAGAGTACAGCTTCAAAATAGGGGTATTTTACGTGATATTTTTACGATTCTCACAAAGATGAAGTCTCTACTGCCAAAATCTCGGATTACAATTCAAGGAATATTGTCTTACATAGACACGTCAATCAATGTGATTAAATCCGATACAACTATTATAGATGATGATATGTGGGATATGTATGAAGAACTAATGAACAGAGAAGAAACAACACGACAAAAAAGATCACATTTCAAAGACCAACATGGCGACGAAAGTGAGGATGAACCGGATGATGATTTCCGTGAATATCCGGTTTTTCCGACTACAGAAGAAGTCCAATCGGAAACTCTTACGAAGTTACGTCACAACAAAACATTCGGAGGTTATGACAATCTAGATCATTATTTAGACATTCAGTATCGTCTTTTGCGTGAGGATTTTATTGCACCGTTACGTGAAGGTATCAGAGAATATATGGCTGCAGTGCACGACATGAGACCAGACAAAAAATTACACGAATTAAGAATTTACCGTGACGTTCAGATTATAAGTCCAATATGTAATAATCATGGTTTTTGTCGGCGTATAAGCTTTAATTATCCAGGAATGCACAGAATACGCTGGGAACAAAGTAAACATCTTATCTATGGTTCATTGGTTTGTTTATCTCCCGACAACTTCAAAACTGTCTGGTTTGCAACTGTTGCTAACAGAGATTTGAAGAATATCCGCAAAGGACTGATAGATATCAAATTTGAAAAAGATTATGAAGAAGTGTCAACTATTCCACCAGATACAGTCTTCGTTATGGCAGAAACCCCAGCATACTTCGAAGCTTACAGGCATGTACTCTATGGTTTACAACATGTACACGAAGGAGATTTGCCATTCGAAAAATATATAGTTAAATGCCTGCCTAATGTTGAGAAACCAGCATACTTACAGCGTAGCCCAGATGCAAACTTCGACCTTCGTCCGTTAGTGGACGATGACATTAGGTTGGATGATCGGAAACAAGATGAACCGACCAATCCATATCCTTTCAGTGAAAAGTCCGAAGATGCTCGAAATATAAATGTAACAGACCAAACATCATGGCCTCCTCCTGAACTACTACATCTAGATATATCTCAACTTAGAGCGTTAGAAACGGCTCTATCTAAAGAGCTAGCTGTAATACAAGGTCCCCCTGGAACTGGAAAAACATATATCGGACATAAAATTATAAAAAGTCTACTACATAATCGACATATTTGGAATACGGATCCAGATACGGGAGTAGAAGATAACCGTCCGATCCTCGTAGTATGTTATACTAACCACGCCTTAGATCAGTTTCTTGAAGGTATAGTAGAATGCTACAGTGGTGACGTTTTACGACTAGGCAGCAGAAGTTCGAGTGAAATAATGAAACCCTTAAGTATAAACAGTAAAAGAATGACAATGCGACTAAATAGGGAGGTACCTCTTGAAATTCATTCTAGTAAAATGGAAATTAAACACAGCATGATGTCTCTTCAAGAAGAGGTAAACAAGATTGCTGATCGAATTGAAAAAGCAAAGAGAGAAATTTTACACGAGGACGCAATTAAACACGTAATGGGAGATTTTTATGAAAGACTTGTTTCTGGATATGAGACAATCATGCGCGATATGTTTGGCTACGATTTCCAGTGGGAGAAACCAAAAAAATCATCGGCATTACTGGAATGGCTTGGTTATGGAGAATTTTTAGGATTCGAACCTCAATTTGAAAATGAGGCGAAAGATAATGAAGGAAAAAGACCCCACGCTGCTAATCCTGGTGATGTACCTGATACAGAGGATTATAGAGAAAACGAAAGAGCTGAAAACCCTAATGAAAATGAAAATAGACCAAATGATTTCATCAACGTACTTGACGAAAGGGATGTTGAAATAGCCCAAAGACAGCTTGCTATGGAAGAATCTGACGAGGAAGAAGAATCATTTGAAGACAGATTCAATAAAATATTGAGAGAAAATATCCCATTGGTTGCCTTAGATGTATCAGAGTTAGATCTTTATTTTAGAAGACCTGAAGGAGAGGGATTTCGTTGGCAGAAACCAAAAAAGAAAAATAAACAGCTAAAGAGTAAAATTAGGAAGTCTCTGTCATCAACCGATCGTATGATAGATATTGAAGTTGAAGGATTTGATGATGATATATGGACTCTACTGCCTGAAGAAAGATGGCGTATGTATCGATACTGGTTGAAAGTCTATTGTGACAATGTGCAAGAAAAGATTGGCGATAAAGAAATTGAATTCGAGCGAACATGTAAAAAGTATCATGAAATACTGATGCAAGAAGATAAGGCTATTATGAGAAATTCAACAATTATTGGTATGACCACGACTTGTGCAGCCAGATATCATTCTGTATTGCAAGAAATAGGACCACGAATCATTATTGTGGAAGAGGCAGCAGAAGTGCTCGAAGGACACGTGATTACAACCCTCAGTAGAAGATGTGAGCAGTTGATTTTGATTGGTGATCACAAACAACTTAAACCAAAACCAACGGTGTATAAACTGGCCCGTGAATACAAACTTGATTTGTCACTTTTTGAAAGGTTAGCAAACAATAAACTTGATGTACAGTGCCTTGCTCTTCAACATAGAATGCGTCCACAAATATCCAAAATGTTGAAAATCATATATCCGAACCTGAAAGATCACGAGGTCGTTGAAAATTATGACAAAGTTCTTGGAATATCTGAAAATGTATATTTTATCGATCATAGGGAAACGGAATCTCCTGAAAAGGATCTCAGAAGCCATTCTAATAAACATGAGGCGGAGTATTTGGTTGAGCTATGCAGATATCTCCTTTTACAAGGATATTCACCGTCACAAATTACGGTTTTAACAACATATTCAGGCCAACTTTTTGAGCTGAAATATAGAATGCCCAAAGCAGAGTTTGAAGGAGTTCGTGTAACAGTAGTTGACAATTACCAGGGAGAAGAAAATGATATAATTTTGCTATCTCTTGTACGTAGTAATGAAGATGGAACAATTGGGTTTCTCAAGGAAGAAAATCGTGTTTGCGTAGCAATGTCACGTGCCAAGAAAGGTCTGTACGTTATTGGTAATTTTGAAATGCTCTCAAGTAAGAGCACTATATGGAGACAATTTGTTGATCATGCACGGAAAAACAGATTCATTGGCAAAAAACTTCGTCTATATTGCGAAAATCACCAAGATGCCGACGAATCTATATTAAACGCAGAATTTCCTTCAGATTTCAAGCGATCGCCTGGTGGTGGATGCAGACGTCCGTGCGAATATCGTCTTACATGTGGCCATACATGTCCAAGTGTTTGTCACATAAAAGATCGTGAACACAAGGACATCCTATGTAAGAAATTGTGTACTAAAACGTGTAGTAGGGGGCACAGGTGTCCACTTAGATGTAATCAGGATTGCGCAACATGTGAGATCAATGTACCGAAGCGTTTGCCTAAATGTGGACATACACAGAATGTTCCATGTTATCTAGAACCAGCTGACTTTAAGTGTGAGGGAAGATGTGTTAAGATCCTTTCGTGTGGTCATACGTGTCAAAATCTCTGTGGCGAAATCCATACCGATACATGTACCGTGCCAGTAGAGAAACTTGGTCAGTGTAACCATGCAACAAAAATCCCGTGTCACTTAATAAAGCCAAAGCAAGCATTTTGCCCAGAGCCTTGTGTAGAAATTTTACAATGTGAACATAAATGTAAGGGATCATGTGGTGAATGTCAGAATGGACGTCTTCACAATACCTGTGATGAAGTTTGCAACAGAGTATTGATATGCGAGCATATATGCAAAGAAAAATGTAACAATTGCCCCCCTTGCAAAGAAAAGTGCAAAAATCGATGCAAACACAACTATTGCGGTAAGCAGTGTGGAGAGGAGTGTAGCCCATGCGCTGAAGACTGCGAATGGCAGTGTGAACATCACAGATGTGATCAGATTTGTAGTTCTCCTTGCGAAAGACCGAGATGCAACCAGCCGTGCAAGGAACGTATTCCTGGGTGTAAACATCCTTGCATAGGATTATGCGGTGAACCATGCTCAAACGTCTGTCGGATCTGTGAACCTGACAATGAAGCTTTTAATGTTTTTTTCGGAACAGAAGATGAACCCGATGCAAAGTTTGTACAACTTGAAGACTGTAAACATACTTTTGAAGTAACTGGTTTGGATAAATGGATGGATGAAATCAAAGATGAGCAAATCAAATTAAAAGAGTGTCCAAAATGTAAAACTCCCATTCGTAGAAATCTCAGATACGGAAATATCATAAAAGAAACGTTGCACAATATTGAAGTAGTAAAACAACGTATTCTAGGGAGTAAATCGGAAATGGAAGCGACAGAAAGGACGATAAGACAGGAGTTATCAGAATTAGAGAAAACAGATGCCAGGAAAATGAAACAAATTCATAATGAACTAACAACAGGAGCCGTAGACGAGAACACACTGAAAACAATTGTTGAACAAATAAAGATTTTAAAATACGTAAATGAATTAAAAGAGAAGTTTGAAACAAATGAAGGGAGGTCAGGTCGCTATGATGCAATGTATCAAAAAGCATTGAATCAACTGAATGCTGTACATGAATTTATTCTGATACGTCGACGATATTTTACAAAACAAGAGTCCCTTGATATTGAAAGTGAACTTGATCGTTTAAAACTGCTACACCAGTTAATGCGTTTCAAAGAAAGGATGTTCATTCTTGAAACATCCCTAACCAGAGAGTTAAGTGTTGATTTGATGCAATCTGAACAACATTTAACTGACGGAAGAAGGCTCACCATACAGAGACGACGTGAAGTGGAGACGACTTTGACAGTTTTGAAAGATGTAATACCTCTGACTACGATCGGTATATCAGAGGAGGAAAGGATTCAAATTGTTACTGCTATGGGATTGACAAAAGGTCATTGGTTCAAATGTAAAATGGGTAAGTCATTTTTAAATGTTAAGTATGATAACAGCACATAGCTTCACTTACATTTGCAACACACTAAAGGCAACAACAAAGTAGCAGTAACAATCGTTAATAAGTCAAAACAAGACAGAACTAGACGTTGTGTTTACATATTAAATCTGTCGAGACGGTTTTTTTTTTTGATAGGCATCATGCAAAAGTTATTTGGAAAATATCCCTTGTTTAGCCTTTATACAGTTCCAATTTTATAAACCATCAATATTGAAATGCTTTTCTTCCGATACTTAAGCATGATTGAATATGAAGATTTGATATAAAATATAGTGTTTTTTTGCAGAACTTTTGCAATAGAACCTTACAATTACAACACTGTGATCTCAAATCAAAACTGAAACATTTTGAATCTCAAAAACCCATGAAACACCATATTTATTGTACAAATTGCCATTTTATACGCCGGATATAAAGAAGGAGTAGAAATATCTTTTCAATAACTCTCTAGTTTCGATTCTTGAAAATTTGGCGAAGATTTCCAAAGTAATTTCAGAGGAAACAAATGAACATTTTTATGCTCATCTAAGGTATATCGTAATAGCTATTTTGCATAGTAAACGTGAAATATGATTGTTTTAATATCATTTGGTTAACGTATTGCTCTCTTGAGTAAATAAACTCATCATAGATACCAGGACTAAATTTTCTATATACGTTATTTATTCTTCGATTGAATGTATTTTAGGGCATATTTATGCAATTGGCGATTGTGGCGGAGCAGAAGAAGAATCAAGATGTCCTGAATGTAAATCTGGAATAGGAGGAACACAGCATAGAATTAGAGATGACAATGCTTTAGCTCCTGAAATGGATGGAGCGACACATGCAGCATGGTCGACACAAGCAGATCTGGGAAATGATGACCCATTCGAAGTCCGTTTTCATTAACTATGGATATAACAGAAACAATCAATTTAAGCATGCAATGTTGTATGTTATTATTTTTAGTTGTAGACTATTTCTTAGGAAACAATCAATTTAAGCATGCAATGTTGTATGTTATTATTTTAAGTTGTAGACTATTTCTTAGGAAACAATCAATTTAAGCATGCAATGTTGTATGTTATTATTTTTAGTTGTAGACTATTTCTTAGGAAATAATCAATTTAAACATGCAATGTTTTAGTTGTAGACTATTTCTCAGGAAACAATCAATTTAAGCATGCAATGTTGTATGTTATTATTTTTAGTTGTAGACTATTTCTTAGGAAACAATAAGATTTGCATGATTGTTTTGTTATTAAAATTTAAGGAACGCATACATTACATATATATAAATATAAAACTTTGACACCAAATGGATAAATGAAAAGATGTAGTTCGAATCCGTGTAGTGCTTCACATTTAGGTTATATTACTTATTATAACAGTCTCTGTTTCTATGTTTAACCTTTCTCATCTATTAAATAAATTTAAATTTGTTGAAGATACCAATTTAAATTGCTTAATTTTTTGAGAGATGTAAAAGTACCAAGCCGGCACGTTGTTCTAGTTATATTTAGTCAAAACTTATTATTATATTTTAACGGCTGTTTGTTCGCGATGTTTAAATACTCAGACTCTGTTGTAGGTACTTTACTCTGTAAACTTAAAATATTTATAAATTTAGATCGTTCAGTGCTGTCTATTTGGTAATGTAATTGACGTAATCATTCTTGAACCATCATAATTGTCGTTCCTTCTAAAGTTTTAGAATTGTGCTAGTTCATATCGCACATTATTATTTGTTTTTAAAGCATATATTTGAACTCTCTGTTGTAATAAGCCATATAACCTATGTCATGTTAAAAAAAAAAATTATAATGGTGCAAGCGTCTTAACTAATATTCGGTGCCTTTTTATGATCTAAATTCAAGATTGTAATAGCTTAATCTAAGAAGACTTAAAGATGACTCATTTAACATCAGAATCTTACTTAGGAAGGATATACCGGTATGTTATCCGAAATATTCATAAATAATTACATATTTAGTTACCATTTTTTGTCGAGCCTGCAACTTTTGTTGCAGAAAGCTCGACATAGGGATAGTGATCCGGCGGCGGCGGCGGCGTTAGCTAACTTCTTAAAAGGTTTATATTTTAGAAGGTGAAAGACCTGGATGCTTCATACTTTGTATATAGATGCCTCATGTTACGAAGTTTCCGTCAGTCACATGTCCAATGTCCTTGACCTCATTTTCATGGTTCAGTGACCACTTGAAAAAAAAGTTCAGAATTTTTGTAATGTTGAATTCTCTCTTATTATAAGTAATAGGATAACTATATTTGGTATGTGCGTACCTTGCAAGGTCCTCATGCCCGGCAGACAGTTTTCACTTGACCTCGACCTCATTTCATGGATCAGTGAACAAGGTTAAGTTTTGGTGGTCAAGTCCATATCTCAGATACTATAAGCAATAGGGCTAGTATATTTGATGTATGGAAGGACTGGAAGGTGTACATGTCCAACTGTTAGATCTGTAAATTTGCTTTCGCAATTTTTTGGTTCTTCACTGTTTGGTTGATGTTTAGACGAGTTGTATATACATTATGTACACAGCCATGTATCACCATCATTGATGGCGATCCGATGGATACATCTGTTGTAGATTTGTCAATGACTCAGACGTACTTATATATATATAAATATATACAAATGAAAATAGGATAAGTTATTATGATAAGTTATTTGATTATGACAATAACTATTAGATTTTTATAGCGTGCACTTAACCCAAATTTGCGGTTTACATGTCGTCGAACTACATTAAAATCGTGATCAAATGTGTTCTTCCAATTTGGTAGTCAAGTCTATGTTATAAACTGTTCTCCGTTAAGCTTTATACGTACTGTTCAAAATTATTCTGAAATTTTTATAAGATTTCTATATCTGATAAATTTGACAAGTATAAAGAAATCAATTCAAAATCAAAAAGTGAAGTCAAAAACATATTAAAAAATGAAAATTTAACTTATACTATAACATATAAAATACTATTTATCAATGTATTCTATACAAATAAGTATTCTATACATATATGGCTCTATTTTGAAATTGCATTCAATATAAACTAGCCAAATTTATCACAGTTGTAGTGTTTGTCTATTTCAAAGCATTTATAATTAAATGACACGATGTTCAATTGTGATGTAATGTTACAACATGAAAAATCTTCTTATATTTATAGGAAAAAAGTTTGATTTTTTTCCACAAATTGACATGGTCATGGATGGTATTGCGCTCACATGTCTTTTGTCACCAGAAAATGTCTCTGTCACAATATACAGAACTCATTTAACTATTGTTGAATTGTAAAAGTATGAAAAAGTTCATTGTAAAATCTTCCAGATAGTAAAAGTTATTTGATATATAGAAAAAAATTAGATCTAACTTGCATAAGTATTCATGACTTTCAATTATCTATGTTAAACAATTGTTGCTGTTTATGTAATGAGTTTGTGCATTTTGAAATTTGTGTTATTGCTTTGTTATCAACGCTTTTGATATAGGTTTGCATAAAAAATAAATAAAATGCATAAATAAATTTGAAGAAAATATACGAATTAAGTATTTTACGTAGACAGAGAGTGATATTCACACCACAAGCGGTATCACTATCTGTAAGACTACACGAATGTGTTTTATATACACACAGACAATTCCAATAGAACACCACAGTTTCTCTGATCAACAAGGGGTCTTATTGCTAGACTCGGCGAATTCAACAAACTATGATATATGGCAATTTTGTATTGCTAACCTTTGCCGATTATATGGACATTTACAGTTTATTGCAGTTGCCCAATTTAATATTTCTGTTAAAATATGGATGTACATTTAAATCACGGTATTTGCACAACAATTATATTGTATAACAAAGACAGGTGATACAAAAGGAATAATCAAAATTCCTAATTCGAAGAAAAACCAACACACCACTGAAAAACAACGAAATGACTAAATAACAATCTGCAAAATCTGTATAGAGTCTGAAAACTGATAAAAGAGGGACGAAAGATACCAAAGGGACAGTCAAACTCATAAATCTAAAACAAACTGACAACGCCATGGCTAAAAATGAAAAAGACAAACAGAAAAACAATAGAACACATGACACAATATAGAAAACTAAAGAATAAACAACAAGACAAACGAGAACTTTCAAAAACAGGGGATGATCTAAGGGTGCCAGAAAGGAAGGCAGATTATGTACCACATGTAGCGATATAAATGTTAGAGAGACAGGCATTTATGTTCATCTCTGTCCTCGATAAGATTATGGTATGGAGAGAAAAAATGGATGATGTAGTTTTTGTCACGTTTAACATTCAGGCTATGGTATGGAGAGAAAAAAATGGATGATGTTTTTGTCACGTTTAACATTCAGGCTATGGTATGGAGAGATAAAAAATGGATGATGTAGTTTTTGTCACGTTTAACATTCAGGCTATGGTATGGAGAGATCAAAAATGGATGATGTAGTTTTTGTCATGTTTAACATTCAGGCTATGGTATGGAGAGAAAAACATGAATGCTGTAGTTTTTGTAACGTTTAACATTCAGGCGTATTTTGGGTCAGCTGGTTTGAAAGATGTAGGAAAATAGCAGCCAGTAACAGTAAAACCTCATCTGACCAACTAAACGAACCCTTTTGAAATATCTAAATCATGGAAATATACATAAAAAAGAAATGGTATTCTAGTATGCCCTCTCAACCCTCCGAACCCTGGGCTTTTTAACCATTTTGAAATTTGTGAGGTATAAATTCAAAGGCATATATATACATTATTATACTGATCATTTTGTATTTCAAACTACAGCTTTCAGTAAGCGATCTTGTTGATGCAGTGTGAATTGAAACAAAACCCAGATTGTCAAGAGCGCCAATGAGTGTCTCCCTCGCCTTGTTTACTGCTTTTCATTTAAAATAAAACGAATGCGTTTGACGGGTAGACAATTCTAGCAAATATACATTTGTCTGATAGAGGAAATTCTGTATAAACAAATGATATGATTTTATCAAGTACGATTTGTATTTATGGAGCCTGTACTATTGATCAGGTACGAAAAAGAAATAAACGAGCACCTTTACCAATACCATTTACGGTGTAAATAGAACAAATTGATTGAGAAAGTTGCAAATGATACCAGCTATCTAAATTTACAATCAGATTGAATCATTGAATAATAATTCAAAAGCATATATATATATACAATTCCGTTGCTTATTTGCATAGATTATAGTTCTGCTTATGTTTTAAATGATATTTTTTGTTCCCCTCCAGCTAGAGTTCGCGAGAAGTGTCAGTTCTCAGGATTTTACCACCAAAATTTTGCATAGGACTGACACAATTTTAGTATTTTTCAATAGATTAATAGTGAGAACCAGCAAATTTTCTTCAAGGACCACAAGGTGAAAAAAGATTTCGCGAACTCTGCCCCTCATAGGACATTGATCTGGTGATTAAAACCATTCTGACCCTTTCCTTTCCACTGCGCACCAATCCATTCAATAGCACTTCACTCAACTATACTACATTCCGTTCCGTTCCTTTCTATTATATTCTATTTTATTACGTTATATCCAGTTCCATTTCATTGCATTCTCATTGCATTTAACTCAACTCCACTTAAATCTGTTCCATACCATTCACTGAATGACATTTCATTACGTTTCACTTCACGTACTCCATTCCCATTCCAATTTCCAAATTATTTCATTTCAATTCCAGTCCATTCCCATTCCCATTCAAGTCCATTCTCACTCTTTTTCCATTCCCATGTTATTTCCATTACATTTCAATTCCATTTTCGTATCTAATTTATCTTATTTAATTCTGTTCCCATTCATTATACTTCACTCCACTCCAATTCAAGTGTCTCTTCACTGTTTTATCCTATTCCTATTTTCTTATTTTTCTTACAAGTTCATTTTCATTTTGTTTCCAATACTACAATTTTCATGTATGCTTTTTTTCAATATGGCCTTTTTTTAATGTATTGTGCATCATAACAACTATCAACAATTTATAGATAAAGAGTGAGAGAATAATGGCAAAATGCGTCATCAGATATTGCACTTAAGTAATACAAAACCTTGAAACAGATATTTAAATTCATTTGATAAGGTTATTATTACGTAAACTTCGCTACAACTCAACTGATTTTCTGAAAACTACAAAATAGGGATGTTGGCTACTTTCCAACTTCCCAATTCATTGTAAACTATTAAAGGTAAGACATAGTACGATAGTCTTGGGTTTTCAAAAAGTCAATATCTGCGTTTCGGTATCATGGTTATTGATCTATAAGTATTGATAACACTGTTATACTGAGAATAGACGACATGCAGGTAAATTGAACATTTTGTATGTTACATTTTATAAAGGAGTAGGTCCGGTAAGGACTCATTTTGGCCTCAAATTTCAGTTTCATCTGACGAAAGATGATGACCACTTTTTAAACACTTAAGTGTCTATTTCACTTGATTCAATTAGTTTTTGTGAAAGATTTTTTACTAATTTAGTCATTAAAAACGACCCGATATAAGCTCAAATTTGAAAAATCTCTCAAATATGCCAAAAAACGTCACTTTTCTGATGGTTTTTGTCAAAAATGAAAGTGGCCGCATCCGTGTTCATCCACAACCTTTATATATGTTATGTATTATCATAAAATACAACTTACATTTCAATATTAAGGATGAACACGAATGCGGCCACTTTCGTTTTACACGAAAACCGTCTAAAATTTAACTAAAATGATAGAATTTTGAAGATTTCAGTAATTTAGCATGACTTAATGGTGCTACAACCCGATATATGTGCATTGGATTGTGAAAAACAGCCCATATTTATGTAGCAGAAGCATTCAACTGTCCAATAATTAACTAAAAGTTTACATTTTAACAATTTTGTAAAACTGTTATATTTTGGGGCCAAAAAGGGGTCTTACCGGACCTACTCCTTTAAGGTCTTTCCCATCGTGGGGAAAGACCTCATTGTTTATCTAATAGTATTTTGTCTTCACACATTTTATGTTTTATTGATGTTACAATGACCAAATTTGGACCATCGATAGACATTATCATGAAGTATTACCAGATAAACCTATGTAGGAACTTATGTTAATCTGGTAGAAGTCATGTCCCTTCTGTTGTTTTTTTCCGACAGGTCCTGTCCTCCCCCTATTTCGTTGTAAAAATGGAAATTTAAAACCTCATTTTCCAAGAAGGGTTCGGTCATTAAGTGTAAAAATTAAAACGTCAAAAACAACAATTGAAAGTTTTTACAGTGTACATTTTTCAAATGAAATTTCCCTCTCGTGAACTTTGTTAGGTATGGTCATTCAGTGCAAAAACAAATGTCTTCGAAGGTAAAGTGGTTTTCGTATATCAAATGAAAGGTTGTAAAAAGATTTGTTTTGAGTGCCAATCAGACAACCTCCACCAAAGTCACAATTTATAAAAGAAAAAAAAATATAGGTCAAAGTACGATCTGCAACACCTCGGAGCACTGGGTCACCCCATACAGTAAACTATAATGGGCTCCAGAATTTGCTATTGTAAAACCATTCAAACGGGAAAACCAACGGTTTAATCTATATACAAACGAAAAACAGTTATGAACCACATCAACAAACGACAACTACTGAACACAAGGTTCCTGACTTATGACAGGTGCAAACAAATACAACGGGTTTAATAGTTTTGATTGGTACCAACCTTCACCCTTACCCGGAACAATAGTGTAACATCACAACAAAGAAAGACACACTATAAAACATCAATTGAAATGGCTTAACTCAATCAAAAGACATATTGACTCAAATGAACATACACTGAACGAATAAAGCCGATCTATGATACAATGTAAATACAAAATAAAAAAATAAAAAAAATAAAGGCAACAGTAGTATATCGCTGTTGGATGTTAAATAATTTACCTTTTATCATACTCTTGAACAAATAACCTTGTTACCAAATAGAATAATGTACACAGATAAAAGAAAATAATTATGTTATAAGGTAAACAGTATAGACGAAAAACAGATATATTTTTACAAAATAAATAATTTTGTTGTTCATAGTACGAAAAACAGAAGTGAAAGTTTATAGTCAAACTAAACACTTATCAAACTTTGTTTATATTAAGAATAGAGAGACCAGGTAAGTTATACTTTCATTTGTCATATAATTGTAGAAAATAATGGTATAATTGTACCCTTTGATCAAACTAATTTGTACAAAAAATATATAAATTAAAATTGAAGAATTGTCTCAGACGTGTGATATGACTTTTGTTATCAACTGCTTCCGGTATATATTAACTGCTTCTGGTTTATATCAACTGCTGTAGGAAAATATCACATGCCTTTCTTTTACCTTAGTTCTTGTTTGTATGTCTTCTGATGAAGTAAATGCATATGATTAAAAGACCTTTCCGTTCAGGGGTGAACATTTAAAGGACTGAATTTTCGACTCCCCTATGACACCAATTGCAAGTATGGTCTTCAGAAACTATGATAACACCATGTTATTTTTCATATCAGACCCCTTATCAGCCAATGGTCCTAAATATCGTAACATAGCTATAATTTGTATAATGTCAATTTCATCATGGAACACTATCTCAAGAATCAGAGTTTCTTTAAGGGGTGAAAATAAGTTTGACATTTGTGTTACGATTTAAAAAGCTATCAATGTCGTTTAAAAACAATATTAGGTCAATGTCATAAAAATATAAACTTATTTGTACTCGGCGGTAGAACCTTACTCTTCCCTAGTTTCTCAGCCTCATACAAAAGTTTAGATTTCTCTTTCATTGATATAATATTGTGTTTGTACACGTAAGGTTTTTCAACGCAAATTATTATAGAAATTTGTTTTGCATGTTCACGTATAACATTGCGGTTTTTATCCAACGCAATCATACTAGGTTTGGATTTTTTTTGTCAATTTGGACTTGTTTATATTTTTTCGTTTGACTTTGTATTTATATATTTGCCTTCTGGTTTATACAATCCGTTCATTATATATTTGCCTTCTGGTTTATACAATCCGTTCATCCTATGTTTTGTTTTTTTCAAAAGTGTACCCAAAATTGAGGTAAACTATATAGCCTTCCAAATACCATTTTTAATATCACGAAATAATATATTTAGGTACTACTGACAGTGTTAAGCCCCACAGGTTCTTCATGATATAGCTGAATCTATAATTTGAAATTTTATTAATATCATTAATATTTGGTTGATAGTTTTGGAATATTTTTCTTAAATATAACCATATTTATACGACTGCAAGGATTGTTTGCGTCGTATAATGCTTTGATGTCGTCGTCATCGTCGTCGCGTCCGAAACACACATTTGGTTTCCTGACAATAATTTGTTTGTAAGTGTATGGATATTTCTGTACTACAAGAAACCATACCACAAAAGGAAAGCTGAATTGAGTTTTGGGGTAATTACTCCAAGGAGGGTTCAAACAATTTTTGGGGGGGATTTTTTTTTCATAATTTTTATTTATTTCCTTTAAATTTTCCAATTTTACAGTGATTATTTCTGATTTATATATAAAAGCAAAAAGTACTGATATAACAGAAGATACGCACCAAACAAGAAGTGTAAATTATTACAAAATTAAGTATTGTGCAATAGCACAGTTATGCTCAATACAAGAAATCTTAGATTGTACAGTTTTGTGCAATAGCAAGAAATCTTCAATTGCACAGTAAAGCGCAATATTAAGAAATATCAAATTGCGCAGTAATGTGCAATAGCAAGAAATATCCAATTGCAAAGTATTACGCAATATCAAGAAATCAATACTGCAGAATTAACAGTATTGCGCAATAGCACAGTATTTCACAATATCACATTATTCACCAATAGCAAGAAATCATGTGATCTTAACCCATTTCATTGTTTTAAGATCTTTCACCACATTTATTTTTTGTCATAAACATATATGATGTAAACAAAATTGATCACAATCCAAATTCAGACAGTATCAAGACTGAATGTTGTGTCCAAACTTGCACAACTGTTCTTGGTTTGGCATCTTTGGTCATATCAAGCTGCACTCGGCGAATCATTTTATTTATTATGTTGTACTATTCCACAATGCCATTTTCTTCTCAGTGACTCTGACGTATACTGCCACTGACTTTATTTGTGCATCATGTTGTGAACAGCGTGCGAGAGCCACTGGTGTTCCAGAAACTACTTACCCCTCTGGAGTTCATCTAATCTATTTTCCGCCTTTCATCAGACACAAATTGTCACTTTCTAACACTCAAAGTGTAATTCGTTTACATTAAAAAATGTTATTCCTTGAAACTATTCTGCATATTTAAAAAATAAAATACCAACAATCAATTCTAATGTATTAAATTGTAAATGGACTAACACGTGATTACGTAGCAATGCTAAATATTGATAATGTGCAACACCACAACTTACGATATGCTATTTGACCAAATACATTTTTTTTTATAAAAAAAAACCTTTTCATTATTCTGCAACCAAAGTATGGAATAATTTACCACTCGAAATAAAAAAATGTCGTAATGAGGAATTATTTAAGAAACATTGTTATAATCATTTTCTTGAAAATTATATGCTAGTAAAATAATTTGTTTTGTTTTTTATTTTGTTGTAAGAATAAGAAAATTAAACAAACTTTATTAAATATTGCCATTTGTATATTTGTATATTTGAATAATTGAGTTGTGTATATACTAGTAATATATATTGTAATATATATTGTATTTTAATGTATGAATGTATGAATGTATGAATATTAACTGTATGAATGTATGAATGTATGAATATTAACTGTATGCATGTATTTTGTTTGAGTGCCTCAATGAAAATTAGACTAGTTCTAATTAAGTTATCCTCTTTAAATAAAGAATTTATTATTATACTATTATTATTATACAAACTAAGTCAGATTCCTTATTTAGTATTTACTTATTTTGAAATTGAAAAAGGAAGAAAACAAAAAGCATTCCAACCATATGTATATATCACACTTTTAAGTGGAAATAAAAAGTAGAATAATTTATTTTTTTTACTAAACTCCGATGAAATTTCAGAAAGGAACGTCCCTAATCAAATGGCAAATTCAAAAGCTCAAGCACATCAATAGAATGGATAACAACTGCCATATTCCTGACTTGGTACAGGCAAATTGACCACTTAACATTTAAAATACGAATAATAAGATTGAGAATGGAAATGGGGAATGTGTCAAAGAGACAACACCCCGACCAAATAAAAAACAACAGCAGAAAGACTTTTCCAGGATTTACACGTACCATATATGTACTTGATGGCTTTAATCGCCTAACCTGATTTTTGTTTTATTTTCAGATAGTGGACACGATAATTTCCTGAGATGGCGCAACGGTAAGAAAATAAAAACAATGGTCAAAAACACTGGTTTCTTGAAATGTTGACGTGAGACCAAATGTTAAAATATGTTATGAGAACATTTGTAGTAACTTTGCTCAGCTGGTATTTTACAATAATGCATTGGTATTGGAAAGTGACAATCGAGAATCGACTGTTGTTTGATTAAATATAGCTTTGTCATGATATCTTATAAAACTGTGGGTCTATAGTCTTTCAGATGCACAATTTTAAAGCGTTAGCAGTGATTTAAAATTTCGTTTTAAGAAAAATATATGTTTTTGTATTTCACGAAAAACAAATCGGTAATTGTTTATTGGAAAAGGATTCGATAGGTCTATTTGGTAGATTGAACATCGATACAATTCAGTGTGCAATTTTTAAAACTAATTCATACACGTTTTCTTTATTTTCAACACTTTGCACTCAATAATGTCCTTTTTGTAACCGGTTTCTATAATACGAATGTACGAATTTTTGTTTTTCGAATTTCATTGACAATATAAATAATAACAATATTCCTTATCGCTATTTTTCCGCCATTACTGGATATCACGCAGGTTCCAGTAAAATTTTGACGTCATAAAACAAAATATCTGACGCCACAATGGAAAAGTGATTGATGTTGACGTCAAAAGTTCAAGCGGCCGGGTCAGCCGGGAATAGCGATAAGGTGTATTGGATGGCCAGAGATATTTTCATTTTTATTTTGTATTCATTCTTATTTTTAATCTCACCATGCAGTAAAAGGGTACACCGATATACAAGTGAATAAAACCAATCTGAATACATGTTTTTTTTTTATAATTGAAGAAAAAAATACTTCACGGAAACCTACGTTTCATTTCGTGATCGTTTAGAGATCCATATCCTGCCACCATTTTTAGAATCATGAAAAGACAATCAGAAAGTGAAACCATATCGATATTCTGATCAATTATTTTCGACTTTCTAATTGTTTAATTGTATTATAGCTTAGACTCATCGTATAGAGGACAAAGAGGAGGAAGAGGTACTGGAAGGGGTAGAGGTTATGGAAGAGGAAGAGGGTATCAATCACGAAGCGAATCTGATTGCCGGTAAGTATCTGGACAAAAGATTTAAATTGTTTAGACTACAAATCAAATAAACTCTAAGTTGCTTACATACCTACATGATCTTACATCTACGTTAGATCATGCTCTGGTGGATAGTTGTTTCACTGATTATCACGCCACATTTTATAAGTTTTGCATTTAAATGATATTCCAAACTCATAAAAAACTTAGTCAAAACAGTCATGAATAAATATACTTATTATTCTTATAATGTTGTGTGTAATTTCTCACCTTCATAATACTGCATTTAATTGTAACATCGTGCATTTGTCTGATGTGGCAAAAAGTTCAACATCAGGAGATCTGCATATGTGTGACATGATTTACGTCAATTTTTCACAAAATTACCAACAGTCGGAGATTCATTTTGCATGTGAAATATACAATGAAAGTTAAAAAGGTATCCATTTTCATTGAAATCTGTTTGACTTACTTACCAAACAACTTTCGCAAAACTTCAAGCACTCGTCTTCCACTTTTTCTAATCTGCCTACAATTTTTTCGATATTCATATTTGGAGATGTCGAACTTATTGTCTGACTATGTTAACTTCAAAAAATAACATAAGTGTTTTATCAAATATACTATTATTTTCAGCGGCAACTTATCAAGACTCATCACTTGATATAAACTAGTTATCAGAAACTGGTTATTGGTATAAATAAATATTAATAAAAAAAAATAACCAAAAAAACCCAAATGTTTTACGAAACTCTGATACACAAGTTTACAATCAAAACATATTTACATAAATAGTAAGCATATACGACATGATTTTGTTTACAGTTTTCTTTGCACAGTAAAGAGATAAGCAGCAATTCATACTGTGTTTTTTTCATAACACAAATGGACTGCTGTTACATTTTCTATTTTATATACTAACCAAAAAACTAACTATTTGATTAACACAATATGAGTTGCAATTAACTATTCAAGAGAGATACTCCGCTATTATTTAACCAATTTTTTGCAGAGAAACCCGTTATAGAATTTAGCTAAAAGGGATTATATTAGTTTCAGTTCTTACAAAATAATGTAATATTTAAATTACATAAAACCATACAGCAAACAATGGTTGTTTTCCATATGTTAAGATTATAAACTTTTTCAGGCGACCCAATAGCAGTTCCATTGGATCAGGAAGGAAAAGTTGGCGGCTTTTGTTTGGATTCAGGAGGCTTACAGAGTTGAAAGATAAGGAATCAAACGAAATTCTTCTTCACTGTACTTCAAACAAGGACTCTCTGGAAGATGCCTTTAATGAAACGGACCACGACGAAGAGATGTTTCGCCTTATTTTGAGATGCTGTGCTAAAGCATGTCAGTGTGAATCATTATCACAAAAGCTGTTGGAGTTTCTTGTAATATTAGAAGATTCCAAATTCCTAAAAGCAACGCTTACTGACTATATGATTAGACTTCAGAATCTACCTTCATCAGAAATTGAGTTACATGAAGACAGACTATTAGACATAATGATGATTTTCACCCAATTGAAAATGAGAGTTCCTCATGCAATGTTGCTTTCTTTAGGAGTATTAGCTATGTTAGAGGGAGTTCTCCAAGCAGTCGAAAATGAATGTGGTGGTGTAAGTTATAAACTTGCTGCTGCCTTCAAAGAATGGAAGGAAACAAAACAAATTGTTGTTAAGCAGAATGCATCGAAACAAAATAAGCGATATATGCCTATTGCTGAAGATGAGTGGCTGCCACCAGAAAACTTTAGAGACATTCCAGTCTTTCCCGAATCAGTTGACATTAATGTACAAGATATGCCGTTCTTACGCCGCAACAAAGTTGAGGGTCGTTATCTTGACTTGAATCACTATTTAGATGTACAGTTCCGTTTATTAAGGGAGGATTTTATTGCTCCACTTAGGGAAGGTGTCAAAGAATATATAGAAGCTGTAAGTACTAATGGAAAAACGACGAGGTTGCAAGATGTAAGAATATACACAGATGTCCAAATAGTTAGTCCAACTTGTAGTAACTTAGGATTATGTCAACGTGTCACCTTCTTGTGTCCTGGTTTTCATCGTATACGATGGGAGTCAAGCAAGAGACTTATTTTTGGTTCATTGGTTGTTTTATCCGCAGATAAATTTGAAACGTTCTTTTTTGCTACTGTTGCAAACCGTGATTTAAAAGATGTTAGAAAGGGACTGGTTGACCTTCAGTTTGAGTGTGATTCACAGAGGTTAACATCTGTTCCTCAAGGAACCATCTTCGTCATGGCAGAGACAAGTGCATATTTTGAAGCATATCGACACGTACTGCTTGGCCTTCAGAACATGAAAGAAGGAGACTTGCCTTTTGAGAAATATATTGTACATTGTGAAGTGAATGTTCAGCCACCAGCCTATCTTTGTCGACAGCCATCTGCTCGGATGGATCTGCGTCCTTTGGTTGATGAAGATATGTGGTTGAGAGACGAAAGTCACCAACCTGGCCGACGCGTACAAGATGCTTCAAAGCCCGTATATACATTCAGTGCTAGGGCCAACATGGCGAATAATATCAAAGTTACAGATGAAAGATATTGGCCAGATCCCGAGCTATTACACCTGGACAATTCCCAGTTCGATGCCGTTCGCACAGCTCTTTCAAAGGAATTTGTTATCATCCAAGGACCACCAGGTACCGGAAAGACATATATTGGACTAAAGATAGTAAGAGCATTGCTCCACAACAAGTCACTGTGGACTACAGACCCCATTACAAGAGAACATAACAACAAGCCGCTTTTAGTCGTGTGTTATACAAATCATGCTCTTGATCAGTTTTTAGAAGGAATTATTAACTTTTACAAAGGTGATGTCTTGCGCTTAGGTGGGCGAAGCTCTAGTGAGATAATGAAAAATTATAGCATCGCCAATAAACGTGAAACACTGAGAAGAAACCGGAGTATACCTAGAGCCATCTATAAAGAAAGAACTGAAACAAGATTAAGAGTAAAAGCCCTTAGAACTAGTATCAATTTACTAGCAGCGAGAATAGAAAGTGCAAAAATGAATATATTACACGAAGAATGTCTTCAAGCAATTATTAGCCAAAAACATTTCAGAAATTTGATTAGGGGATATGAACTTGTTAAGCTGCAAGACAACACCAGAGACTTTCGGAACGCCAAAAAACGAAAGGAATGTGCTTTAATTGAATGGCTAGGATACGCACAATTGTTACAACAAAACACTAAAGAAAGGATAAGCAAAGACAGAGAAACAACAACCGAAGACGATTTAGTAAACGTTATCAATGAAATTGATGCAGAAACGCAGCAAAGGCAAACAGATGCTTACGACGACGAGCACAACGTCAATGAAAACGAGGCTATTGCAGAAGTAACCAATAGTCTTTCCAGCTTAGGAATCGGTGAGAATACTGTTGCTATTAATGTATCTGAAATGGACGACGATGACGCTATTAATCCTGAAATGTCTTTTCGTTCAAAGAATAATTCAAATGAATGGGAAATTCAGGGTCAACAAAAGAGAAGCATGAAGAAAAATCTTAAACAACAACTTCGTTCTAATGATTCTATGAATGATGCAGAAGTTTCACAAATCCGTGATATTTGGAATTTGTCTTCAGAAAATAAATGGCGGCTTTATCGACATTGGATTTTTCAGTACTGTAACATTATTCATAGAAAAATCGATCAAAATGAAGAGGAATTTAAGAATGCATGCAAAGCTCATTTAGAAATACAGATGCAAGAAGATAAAGATATAATGAAACACGCCACTGTAATCGGCATGACAACTACATGCGCAGCAAAATACCAACCAGTACTTAAAGAACTTGGACCAAGAATAATAGTAGTAGAGGAGGCGGCAGAGGTTCTTGAGGCTCATGTGATAACTACTTTGAGCAAACAATGTGAACATTTGATTTTAATTGGCGACCATCAACAACTTAAGCCTAACCCAACAGTGTATAAACTTGCACAAAATTTTAACCTTGATTTGTCTTTATTTGAAAGAATGATAAAGAACAAACTCGAATATAATTGTCTCCAACAACAGCATCGCATGCGTCCAGAAATAGCAAAAATCATGAAAATTATATATCCAAGTTTGTTGAATCACGAAATTGTTCATACATATGAGGATATAAAGGGTGTTTCAAAAAATGTATTTTTCGTCGACCATTCTGAAAAAGAGTCTTCAGAGGAAGAATCCAGAAGCCGCTCTAACCAACATGAGGCCGAATATATCGCCGGACTTTGTAAGTACTTACTATTACAAGGTTATTCTTCCTATCAAATTACAGTTTTGACCTTGTACTCAGGACAACTTTTTTGTCTTAAACAAAAAATGCCAAAGTCAATTTTTGATGGTGTCAAAATAACAGTAGTCGATAATTTCCAAGGAGAGGAAAACGATATCATAATTTTGTCCTTAGTCCGGAGCAATGCAGAAGATAACATTGGTTTTCTTAGTATTGAAAACAGGGTATGCGTAGCATTATCTCGTGCAAAAAAGGGATTTTATGTTATTGGAAATTTTGAAATGCTAGCACGAAAAAATCAATTATGGAAGTCCATTATAAACCTTGCTAAAGATGATGAGTTTATTAGTGAAGGTCTGACGCTATACTGCCAAAATCATCCTAATGATAAAGGAATATACGCAAAGTTAGGGAGCGACTTTAAGAAAGCACCAGAAGGAGGTTGCATGAAACCCTGTGATGTACGTCTCAGATGTGGTCATACTTGTACAAGAGCTTGTCATGTAAGCGACAGGAAACATGAACAATTCAAATGTATGAAACCTTGCGTTAAAAAAGCATGTAATTTAGGACACCGATGTCAAGGCCGATGTAGTCACAAATGCCCTCCATGCATGTCTCTTATCGATAAAACGTTACCAATATGTGGACATATTCAAAATGTTCCATGTTCTATGGATCCCTTAAAATGGAGTTGCACAGATAAATGTCAGAAAATTTTAAAATGCAATCACCTATGTGAAAACCTTTGTGGGGAAAGTCATACAGACAGATGTCAAGTTTTAGTCAAAAAGGACTGGTCATGTGGACATTCTGCAAAAATCGAGTGTTACATGTCTAATATGCAATGTCCGTCAATTTGCAAAAGTGAAATTGGTTGTGGTCATTTATGCAAAGGAACGTGTGGCCAGTGCTTCCAAGGAAGGCTTCATAAAGCCTGCAAACAGAGATGTAATCATACACTGCTTTGTGAACACCCGTGCAAGAACTACTGTTCAAATTGTCCTCCGTGTATTCTTAAGTGTGAAAATCGGTGTATTCACAGCAATTGTCAGAAAACTTGCGGCGAACTTTGTATACAGTGTATCGAGAAATGTGAATGGCAATGTCCACACTTTCGCTGTACCAAATTGTGCAGCCAGCCATGTGATAGACCAAGATGTTATCACCGATGTAGTTGTCTATTAAGATGTGGTCATCGGTGTATTGGAGTTTGTGGCGAGCCCTGTCTAACTTTATGCAAAATATGCAACAAAGATCAGTTAACCAAAATATTTTCGGGATTAGACGACAAACCTTATGCGCTTTTTGTTCAGTTGGAAGACTGTTCTCATATTTTTGAAGTAGATTGGCTTGATAAATGGATGGACAATGATAGCCAGACTCGTGAAATAAAAACACCGGTAAAGTTGAAAGAGTGTCCAAAATGCAATAAGCCAATTAGACGAAATGTTAGATACGGTAACCTGATAAAGCATACTTTGAAAGACATTGAAACTGTAAAACAAAAATTAGAGCAAAGAAAATCCGAGCTAGAGTATTCCGCGCTGCGAAAATCTAGATCATTAGTTTCATCTGACCGCAGGATATTCAATGAACTTTACTCTAGAAATCAGATATCATCCCAAAATAAGTTTGCAGCTGTAGAAAATCAGATAAGATTTTTAATAACTTTATCAGAAATTAAAGAGAAATATCAAAACGAAGTTGTTAAATCAAGAACTGGGGGGATAGAGTTATTAAATGCATTGCAACAAATAGATGAGTTGCATGATTTCATCATCAAAGATCGAAGCTACTTCACTATCCAGGAGACAGATGATATATTGAGAGAAATAGAAAAATTCAATCTTTTACTGAAATATTCACTTCTCAAAGAGTGGAAATTAAAATCTGACGTTAAAATGGACGCATCCTTTGATGTAAATCTAAGAAGAGTGGCGAGATACCTGACAGATGGAAATCCACTTATCGATCGGAGAAAGGTCTTTGTTACTAAATTTCTCAAGGTCATTGAAGACCTCGTACCTCGATTAGGTCTTGGTTTATCGGACGGAGTGAGAACAGTATTGGTAAATACAAAGCAGCTGTTTAAAGGTTATTGGTACAAATGTAAAAACGGTATGTAACATTAGTATACAAACATATACTTTTATACACTATTAAGTATAGTGCATGTTTTTCCTGTTACTGATTAAGATTTCACGAGCTGATTTTCCTTCTTACTGCTTTTTCAATTCTATCGTGAACCTTTCAGTTAAAAAAAATATCATATAATTGACATGTTGTATGCGTTAGAAAAATGCGCTACTTTGCTTCTTGTTGTGGTTGAATGCAAAATTAAAAAGGTCATCTTTATTGCAGTTCGCATATACCTTTGAAAGAAGTATGGCTACTGGAAATTAAAAAAAATTAGGAAAACAAATGTTTTTTTTTTTTGGTATTTTCATTAACATTAATAAGTATATTCATTTTGCATATATATATATATACAGTACAAGAATTTAGATTGAATTCCAATAAGAGGAGATGCGGGGAATTAAGTCAATGAAAGCAATACAGCGACATAAAACTAAAATGCTTCTAGAGGTCACATACTGACATGTGTCTATAAAATATATCAAGGTCTATCTCGTTCAGAGCTTTTATACAAGTAACGTTTATGATTTGGTGTGTTTGGATTCCAATAGTTAATAAGTGATTGTTCTTAAGATTGATATTAAAAATCATTACAACAAATTTGAAATACATCACCGAAGATCAAAGTTTAAATAGCTAACAATAAAAACACACTAAAAAAACCGACAAATACGTTTGAACACTATATTTGACTCATACAACCAAAATTTAGTATATTTATCTTAATAATAAACATATATGTGGAAGAATAGATAAACAATTTATCTATTTTCACCATTGATTATGTTATATCACAGCAACATCTCTATTTCGACTGATGTATAATAAAAACACACTTTACGCTATTCGAAAACTATAAAGCCCTAGCAATAAATATCAAGATAGGGGATCAGTTAGTTTTAGATATAATAAACTAGTTCAAATAAAGTAACCAGAGTTTCTCCCGTTTTAAAACTCTTTTTTATGTTTTGTTCATATTTCTCAATTTTTACGGTTTTTGCTTGGTAGTCTGGACTGTTCTTTGTATAAATTTATTTTTCGTTTCTGTTGACCTTGTTATTATTTGTTTTTCGCCAACTTATTTATTTATTATGCTATCTAGAGTTTAGACATTTTTAACATTGTACAATATTTAGTTAGCCGACCATATTAAATGACCTCTTTTTCTGGAAGCCAACTTGTGCTTATAGTTTTTCCCTCTCCCGTAGGGCATGTAAGTTAGCCCCTGTCTCAATCTGTTTGAAATATTGATAAATCGTGATTTGGATATGTGTATAAAGCGATCAGAGGTTAAAATTTTAATTAGATATATATTTCATATAAATTATTAACTTTACTCGAATGCGTTTGTGGTATAGTTAATAATATAGTAATTTGGTTTTTTCGATTCTGACTGGAAAAGGCGAAAGAAGCAGACTTTAACAAACAAAAACATATGGACTGTTTATATTCGTTACATGTATGAATAATATAGCAAAGACAACTATTTTCCCTTATTAGGTCATGTGTATGCAATCGATGCCAGTGCAGGCGAAACTGAAGGAAGCATTTGTCCAGAATGCAAAACGACCATTGGTGGAAGGATCCATCGATTGAGAGAAAGAACGGAAACGAGTTTGTAATAAAAATGGATTGCTACTCTCCTTTATGTTTCGACTCATGCTGAAAAGAACAGAGAAATTATACGTTGTTTTGGCTGAGAAGGGGAATTCAGCTTTAGGCATGTCTATCGTTGTGTAAAAAACCAGATTTCTGCGTCAATTTCTTTTGAATTTTAATGGCTGGATAATGTTTTCATGTAAAGGTGGTATGGGTGTCTTTCGCCATCTTGGATTGTAAAAAACAGAGAATCTAAGGTCCAGATTTTCAATCAAGTTAGCAAACTTTAATGCAGGAATGCAGATAACTAATATGAATATGCATTTAAAAGAACAAATTTATAAGATAACAACTTATAAATATTAATAGTTTTACAAGTGTTGATTATTTCTGCTAGATTTTTAAGGGCATACTAAATGTATATAGTTACAGGGGAGGTAATGACGTTGCTAACGTAATTTGTTATTTTTGCGAACTTGCAAATGCAATTTTGTAAAATAATTTTGAAGGTTAAAAAAAGTACTGCTCATTGTATGATTTATGGAGAATTGGGTAGAATACCATTACATATTCTTATTAAAGCTAGAATGGTTGGTTTCTGGCAACGTATCATGTGTGGTAAAAGAAAAAAAAATTTCATATACACTGTATTCTATATTGTATCAGCTTAGTAAAAGGGGTATCTACCACTCTAAATGGTTGTTAGAAATTAAAAATACTTTATATGAATGTGGATTTAATTTGATGTGGGATGATCAAATAATTGCTAAATCTGAAAATATTAGTAAGAATGTCAAGAAATGTTTAAGTGATAAATTTATGTTGAACTGGAGTAATAATGTTATGAATTCTGCAAAATGTCTTAATTACAGAATATACAAGTCTGATTTTTGTTTTGAGAAATATTTATCGGTGTTACCATCTGATTTATGTAAATTTCGTTGCCTTAGTAATAAATTGCCCATTGAAACGGGCAGATTTTTTAATATTGATAAATCTGAAAGACATTGTAATCTTTGTAATGCTAATGAATTTGGTGATGAGTTTCATTACTTATTCAAATGTACCTTTTTCAACAATGTAAGAGCTAAATTTTTACCTTTAAATATATGTAAAAACACAAATGTTTTAAAATTTAAAGAATTGATGAATACATCAGATTTATTTACACTTACTGGAATAGCAAAATTTTGCAAAAGTGTTATTAAAACCTTTTAATACATGTGCTCAATCATGTTACTATAATTTGTACTTCCTGTCAAATATCTGTATTAATTATATATATACTTTTATTGCACCTTTGTTAACCATGTTGTTCTAATGTAAATATGTTCACACTTTTATTGTTTGTTAAAAAATGTTGTACTAACATACCCCATGTGGGGGCTTTAGTGAAATATATGTCTTATGCGACGTCAAACTATGACTTATCGGGAAAAGATGCATTTTCGACGGATTTTTATCATTCAAACTGATTTAACTTGAAAACAAGATCATGGACCCCTCTTTTTTAAAATGATATTTGGTTTGATTACGCGAAAAGATTATGTGTGACAATTTATATGAAAACGTATATAGTTTAGTTTTTTTTTAAATTTGATAAATATACAGCAAAAAATTATGTATTTTTTTCTACGTTCATAAACATTTGCTAAATACGAGTTATTTCTGAATAAAAAAGTATAAATTTTAAGATACTTATAAAATACAGAACTTACAAATTATTTAACAAAAAAAACAATTTGTGTTTTTTTTTAAAAGTCAAAAAAGTTATGACGTTACGCGCGATGTTCGAACCTCATTGGAAATTCGGTGTAGTTGGCAAGATGCAAGTCCAAAATATATAATTGTGTGATATCATATTCATTGCTATTGTACGTATTTTAAAGAAAAACGATTTTTAAAATAAAAACGAAAAAAATAATTGTTGAAACTATGTTTTATGCTGCATGCGACAATCTTCAGTTTTAAAAAACGGCATTTTTTAGGTTGTCCCGCGTAACATATTTCATTTATTGTAACCACTAAACTATGATTTTCGTCAAAACTATTTAATATTTTGAAAAACGTTTTTTTTTTTCATTATTAAACAGAATGGTTCCTTCAGTCTTTTATGCGGTTTTTTTTTATGACGTTATGATGACGTTATAGAAAAAAAAACGCTTTCCATACTACAAGCGCAAATCTGTCCCGCGGGAAAAAAATTGGGATTTCAGATTTGAGAATCAAAAAACATTTATCTAAAACGAGAAAAGTTTAGTATTTGTATTTACTAAATCAATGTTAATTTGCTTAATTTTATGAATTAAAGGACAAATATCCTGAAAAATGATATATGGTAATTTATGAGCGATTTTTGAAAGGCTTAAATACAAGTTTGTCGCACCGCCATTTTTTGACGTAAAAACGAACTCAACTCAAATTTACGTCAATTGTTTGCTTCTTACTGCTCTTATAATGGTAGAATTTTATGATTTTTTAAAATGTTATTTTTCTTAAATTTTCAAAAAACTAAAATACATCAATTTTCGATAAGTAGTAAAAAAGCACCGTCGATTTTGCGGAGTCTTACAAGAATGTCGCACTTGCTTAAAAACAACGTTTCAGTCGAATTTTCGGTTTGAACGTTACGAAATATTCGCGACGTTGTGTTACGCTTACTTGTACGAACATCGCGCGTAACGTCTATGTCTTTCTTTCAAACGAGAAAATACGGCCACAAATCCGAATTTTGATCAAATATACCAAATTTCGACCTCATTTTACTCAAAAAGTAGCACATGAAGGTATATTTTTGTTACATATTTGATTTAATCAGGTAAAACATATTCTATATGGAAATTTTTATCAAAATGTAATTAAGGGGAGGTAACTCTGAAATAGTGCATTTCTTGAAGGAATCTATATGGAATTTTGTTATTTTTTATTTTAGCCGGGAAAATAATGCACGGTGACCCTATCTGTTCTTTTGATATTACCAAATCATTTTCTAAAAGCTATCTTCTCGTATTTTATTTTTCAATTCTTTCATTTAGTTTATCTTTTAATCACATAATGGTGCTTTTTCTGTATAATCCATACAACATGTGTCATTTTGTCACGACCAGCTGTAGCTTTAGAAAATGCGCGGTGACCTATCATTTTTATGATATCTTTTAACATATTATATATCAATAGATACTACGTTTTGGCAAAGACTGAACAATTTCGGTCATTTTTAATTTATACTCCCATACCACCTTAAGAAGGAGTGCTGCACTGTATACTTGGTTTTTTTTCACAGTCGATCTCTCATTGTTTGTTGAATGAGTATATATATCAAAACCAAACCAATTATATTTTACGAAATTCAGTGTAGTTAGCTAAAAAACATAAAAGATCATAAAAGGACTTCAATCATAAATATTTTACCATATCGCAAATGATTTATTTCTATAAATCTATATATATATATATATATCCAATATGATGAGCCATACTGCATGATAAGTTTAAATCTGAATCAACACTAGTTTTTATTAGTTTTCTAATTATTTTTTTTTTGGTTTGAACTATGTACATGAATAATAAAATTATACCTCACTGATGGATTCAAATAGATTTGTACAGACATATAAGTATCATTTGTAAAGACCCGAAATATACAACAATTGGTAGCCTTCGGCTGTTTTCCGCTCTTTAGTCGGGTTGTTGTCTCTTTCACACCTTCCCCATTTCCATTTTATCAAATAGGTATTTATAAATTGTACAACATAATCTACCGTACAAAGACCTGTCTGTCTGTCTTATTAATTATTATTTATCGAGATAATTGCCTAAGAAGTTTGTGAAACCGAAATTTAAGCAATATTAATCTTTGCTCAATATCTATATATAAAAAAATGGAAAAAAGTTATGTTTATACAAAGGCGCTTGCAAGTTACCAATTTATGTGTTCACAAAGGACCTTTGCATTTTAAAATTTAAACAAGAATTTGTCCCCAGTACACGGATGCCCCACTCGCACTATCATTTTCAATGTTCATTAGACCGTGAAATTGGGATAAAAACTCTTTTTTGGCATGAAAATTAGAAAGATCATGTCATAGGGAACATGTGTACTTAAGAACAACTTACAGATATTTTTACAACAAAACAATTGAGGAAAAACAAATATGACAGACAATAAAATAAACAACAAACAACCGAACTACAGGCTCTTGACTTAGGACAGGCAAATAATGAATGTGTTTGGGTAGCCTACTGTTTTCGTCGTTTGCCTAAATGTTTTGTTTTATATCATTTAAACATTATTTTCATTGTTACAGTTTACCAGAACGGTTTTTTTAATGATTGATGTCTTAATAGCGTCCTTGCTAGAATGGGAATTAATTTGAAAAGATAAAGTTTTTGCGGTTCACGGGGTGGTAATGTTTTGACGTTATATTTCTCCTGGACATGAAGCTGCATGAACAAACAGTGCCAATATTTATTTTATAAGATAACACATCGATTGTTGATAATATCAAGGATAAAATGATTTGCTATAATTAAAAGGACACAATAATTTTTTTTTACAAAGGATAAACTATCACAACTCATCGAGCACCTACTTTTACTACATTTCATCATAAACAATTGCATTTTCATTAACAAACAGATTTTTTTTTAAATAAACTAACACCAAAATTTCTCGAGGTCCTTTTAGAAACGATGATTGTCATTTTCGTTGTTGTAGCAGGATATTTGAAATGGAATATCATTTTTTAAATTCTAAACATTATATGTCGCTGCATTGTATCACCGTTCTAAACCTTAAATGTCGCTGCATTGTATCGCCGTTGGCGGTCTTTTTGTACTCGTTTTTGTAGTTTCGATGTTTTCCAATAAGAACATACACGAATACACGACAATTATTATATGCTTCCACTAACTGTTTGTGTTCATTCGTATTTGCAACACTAACTGTGTGAACAGGAAAATATTTTTTTACATTGTCTCTTAAAATCGGGTCGCTTCCAGCCATAAATAAAAGGATTCACAACGCTGTTGAAAATGCCCAGAAAAACTAACCAGTTACCTATCTCATTCAAAAGTGGTGATCTCCTTTCACCAGATACTGCATCTCGAAGTTGTATTGCTTTATAAGGCAGCCAGCACAGGGAAAACACCAAGGCTACAACGCCTGTTACCTTTGCACTACGAATATCCTTTTCCATGGCCTTTGTTTTCATCTGATTTTGATGGTCAGTTTGCTGTGGTTTGATCTTATTATGATATCGCCATGCTGTTTTTAATATGGATAAGTACATCAAAAAGGTCATAGCACTAATTGTGTAAATAATGACACATGTTGTTCCATACCATAATTTTGAAAACAATAAACCATAAACGCATGACATTCCTGGAAGCCAATTGTTCCATCCCAAAAATGGTAGAAGATCAAAAATAGCCAGTAACCATGGTAGTATACACATGACGTTTGATGTCGTTTCGTTGATGAACTTTGAGTATTTATGCGGATGGCAAATAGCTACGTATCTATCTAAGGTTGCCAGCATGACGGTGAGTTGTGAAGTTAATGTCATATAGCTGATTATATTATAGCGTAAAAAACAAACATATTTGTCGGTGGCTATGTTTGGATACAAGAAGTAAAAGACTTGTATCCCAGACGCAATGCCTGTAAAGGAATCAGCTACAGAAAGGCTGACGATAAATTTATTAGTATTTGACTTGAACTTCAAGTATTTTGTAAAAACAAAGATGACTAATCCGTTACCAACACAGGCCGAGATAAATACCGTCTGCTGGAGAGAAATGAAAAACATCAACATTGGCGGGAATCCACCACTGGATGATGGGGCTGGAGTTGTAACATTTGTCATGTTCATTTGTTGGTTATTTTTTAGAATCTGAATAATAAATTCGCTTCAATAAGCAAGTTATCATATATAAGCAAAACAGTTTTAAAAAAAGGCACCAAATAGTGTATGGGAAATTGTGTCCAATACAGACAAACACCATATGATGCAAAATAAGTAAAAAAAATAATATACAAAACGTTACACAGAACTAAAGATAGAGCAACACGAACGCACTGAACCATGTGCTCTGAGATTTTATTAAGAACCGGCTCAACTATTTGCGCACGTCTTGTTATGTTAGAATTGGGCTATAAGTTGCATTCGATTAATTCAGAATCAGAAGTGGACTCCATTTTGGTTACGACAAACTTATCCTTGGTGAATGAAACCAAAACTGTGGTCAACTTGAATATGCAAAACTTTATTACGTGCATGGGATGTTTGATTCAACTGTTTTGTTCTTTAAACATGTATAAAGAAAAAGCAACGCTTCACATGAATCAAAAAGCTTTGTGTTACTTCAAACGATGAAACTTGAAATGTTTTTTCGTACCCTAATTTTTTTAGTTTTTGATTTCGTTCATTCATTTCCAAAGGGTAGTTTAAAACGTTTTACTTCTTTTAACTCATTAAATGTACCAGATAAAGAATAGTGAGACTCATCGGTCACTGACACCCATTAAAGGTTTGCAAAAAGCTCTTGAAGACAGACGTTACTTTTGTATCTTAGAAGTGCATAACTAAATTTGTGACCACATGATATCTACCAGTAGGAAATGAGATTTAAGCCCTTCCATACAATTATCCATATTTCTTCGTGTTTTAATGAACTTTCAAATATTTCCCGTGAAAACCAAACATACAATAATTGTATCTTAACAGTTGCCTAAAAGTACATTAATTGATGTTAATTAGTGAATAGCCTCAAACATATAACTCTCTAAAAATATGACTTTCAAGCAAGGGTCGTAATGATGCAATGTGATTTTTTTAAAGAAGGGAGGTAACTGGTTTTAAAGATTTGACAGCACATCATCGTCAATTAGTTTTGAAATATGTTATTTACACTGGTTAATGTAAAAAGTATTACAAAAAAGATCGTACTAATATATAAATTATATTATATGATGATATTCTATTAATACCTAGCACGTGTAAAAAAAGTTCTTGGTGTTATTGTTGCATAATTTTGAATATCGGCATTTTGTAATTCTTTCTTTAATACGGTGGCGTACACTGAAATATACCGAAGTAAACAATTATCTCAAATCATGGTTTTAAAAAAGACAGAAACAAACCAACAAGCCGTTAGTTTTCTCGTTTGAATTGTTTTACATTGTCTTATCGGGGCCTTTTATAGCTGACTATGCGGTATGGGGTTTGCTCATTGTTGAAGGCCGTACGGTGACCTATAGTTGTTAATGTCTGTGTCATTTTGGTCTCAGTTGTGAACAGTTGTCTCATTGGTAATCATACCACATCCTCTTTTTTTTTATAAACATCAAAACTAAACAAAACAAGAAAAAAACTAAACATAAAAAGAAGATTGTTCCAGATTTTGACAGAAAAGTTTTTAAGAGACATTTTTACAAGAATGGCCTTACAATCATTATATTCTGCTTAAAACCCACTATTATGGCCATAAAGAAAATATATAGTTAAGTTTTTTAAACAGATTATGAAAAATACACTTACCTGGGAATAATGGAGAATCAACTTAGCAAGCAAGCAAACCCTTACCGCGAAAACAGACATCTGTGTTTATATACTAAATATGTGCATAATCGATTTTGAGCAAATGATCATTTTTGTAAGAAGGCGGATCTTATTAGTGGGTCGTAAACTTGATTGTCGAACAAAGTGGCTTCAGAGTTCAGTATATTTTTCATAGTCCAATCGGTTTTAAATATTGAATGACAGCGTTTATGATGATGTTAATTCGGACGAACAATATTAAAAAAAAAAGAAGTTCCTATTTTGATAATTTTCTGGCAACCAGTTAATTATCTGCTTGGTTCAAATTATATACTATTGCCCCCTACCCAATACGACCAATACCAGGTCTGGACATGCTTCGCTGCAAAAAAAAATTAAAAAAAAATTAGGTAAAATAAAATTTAAAAAGATGCATTACTGACCATTCCATTTCATTTAAAGACACACACAATGTGACGAAAATTCTCCTTATACAATGAGTTCTTTGGAATTTCAAAAACAAAATTCTTGTACAGTGAGTGTTATAAAATTTCAAAAGATCGGCAATTAAGCAGGGATAAGCTGGACGGTGAATGTACACATTGCATGCTAGTTATAACTATAGATATTATAAAGTTTCAGACCAAATGTTAGACATTTCTCTTTTATTATAAACAAAAAAGTTTAACAACGATTTTTAGATGTTAACATTCAGAAGGTAGACAAAAAATGTCATTATCGCCATTGCCAAATTAGTTAGAAGTTTGTAGGTTTTCTAAACAATTGTTTTCCAATCTGTCTGAAAATTTGAAGAATTCAGAAAAGACCTATATAAGATTGTTGCGGTAGTGGGACATTAAAATTTTTCCAGTTCTGTAAAGTAAATGTAGAGTGTGACATCAAGAGGTCCTTAAAGATAAAATACTTTATAACCAATTTACTAACATGGATAATATACTTAACTACCGTCTCATAGTTACAATTATTTGCCTATTGCCTGAAGATGGCTGTAAAACATGAAAGAACTTGTGAGTACTATTATTATAATCAATGCATGATCCGGCAATACTGGATATTTTTATATATACATAAAGATGTATCATAGATCATCTTCCTTTGGCGTCCATCCGTGGTTATACGAGTCGAAAGGGTTTGCGTCTCAGACTCTGATTGTTAAATTTATTCTTGGCTATACATAGAACTTTATTATTGACATGTCTTACAAGTTAAAACCAGTCTGTTTCCTGTTTTTCTGTTCTTCATTTTTACTGTATTTATTCATTTATTACACTTCAATTTCTTATGCACTTTTCTGTGAAAAGGTTGAGCAACGATACAACTCAACATATATGTATATTATTTAAGGAACTATGTGTCCAATTTCAGAATTGTAATACTTAAGTCGCCATATTAAAAGCTATTTGATATGACCAAAAAGTCATAAAATTACGGGGTTTGAACATAATTATGCTCCCTTGAAACCGTCAGATATCTATTTAAAAGAATTATAGTTTTTTTTTCTTCAATTTTTTCATTTTGCCTTTCTATTCCCATTGTTTTTGATTCATTTGAATTCATTATTAAAAAAGTAGCTGGTAAGAAATTTCAGTAATATAAAAGAACTGCTTAATATTAAAATGCTATAAACAATGTACGACCTTTTGGTCGTTTAAAATCTGACTAGTCTTTTTCACTTGACTAATCGCTATTGGATTAATCAAACTGTTGTTTCCATATACATCCATCAATGATGAGATCAAAGCACTTTTTGATAATTTAAAAATAAATATGAATTGATACAAATATATATTGACGAGCAGATTCATATCATTTATAATGAGAATTATATATAAAGTGAATTTTTCAACCATCATTAATATACGTTTACAGTATTGACTTAAACCACATATCTTTGATGCTTGTATCATCATTTTAATAGGACATGAAGGGAACACATTTTTCGTATCAATTATAGATAATGACTTCGAAAATTGAATTAATAATGAATATTTCCATTATGGAATCCTTATTACATTTTTTTCGATTGTTTTTTTTAATTTATAATCATATTACATAAATATACTTGCAACCCATAAACAAGAAAATTAAAAGCAAAATATCTTTGGTGTTCGTATCCAAAACGCATACAGCGGACATATTTCTAGTTTTCATATTTCTGTTCTAAAGGAGTCTTCAAATGTTTTGTATTTTCATAAGTTGTCTACATTTAGAAAAATATCAAATAAAAAAGAGAAGATATCAGGCGGCACTCAAAAAACTTAAGTTGAAACATTCAACGAAGGAAAAAATCCCAATAATTTAGAACTGCCGAATGTAAAATTTATAAGAAGGTATTAGAACTTGAAGTATTTGAAAGATACAAATTTAACAAAGGCCAAGACAATAATATAAAACAAAAGCCTAACAACGAGAAACCGATTTTAACTGATTTTCTGTATGAAGATGCTATGAAGCTAGAAAATATTTGGAGTATTATTTGAACTATTTGTTAGTAACTGCGAGTACTTTCAAATACCCTGCAAAGTCCGGTCTTTGTTTAGGTAAGATATTATTCTGAATTGTTTCGATCTGATGAGTTAAACTCTTTTCAGCTGATTTTTAAAGTTTGATCTTATTTTGTTCTGTAACACCAATACTACATGTAAGGAGGAGAGATGTATTGTTAGATGTTGATAACCTGTACATTCTGTATGTGCCTATCCCAAGTTAGGTGCCTGTAATTCAGTGGGTGTTGTTTGTTGCTGTATGTCATATTTTCGTTCACAAATTTTTACATGAATTAGGCCGTTAGTTTTATCGTTTTTTCGTTAAATTGTTAGCATAATTAAGGCCGTTTGTTTTCTCGATTGAAATATTTTACAGTGTCATTTGGGGCCTTTTATAGCTGACTATGCGGTATGGGCTTTCTTCATTGTTGAAGGCCGTACGGTGACCTATAGTTGTTAATTTCTGTCATTATGGTATCTTGTGGAGAATTGTCTCGTTGGCAATCATACCACATCTCCTTTTTTATATTTGAATTTGTTATTTTGGGGCTATGTATAGCTGAATATGCGGTATAGGTATTGATCATTGTTGAAGCCTGTTCTATGACCTATACTTAACTTCTATGTCATGTTGTCATCCGTTGGAGAGATTTCTAACATGTAACTTCTGTATACCATTGTATTGACACATTATAACTCTGAAACCAAAGCATTTAGAGCAAATCTGACATGGGTTTAAATTGTTTATCAAGTCAAGATCTGTCTGCCCTGAAATGTTCAGATGAATCGGACAACTGGTTGTTTGGTTGCAGGCCCTGAATTGGTGATTTTAAGGATATTTTGCCGTTTTTGGTTATTATCTAGAATATTATTATAGACAGAGATAGTAATAATGTTCAGCAAAGTAAGATCTACAAATAAGTAAATTTTCATTAATTTGGCAAATTTTGGTAAATTTTTACAAATATTTTCCTCTGTAACTAAAGGGTCAAGTTTAATATTATAGATAGAGAAAGTTGTAAGTAGCAAGAATGTTCATTAAAGTAAGATCTGCAAAAACATCACCATCACCAAAACACAATTTTGTCATGAATCCATCTGTATCCTTTGTTTAATATGCATATAGACCAAGGTGAGCGACATAGGCTCTTAAGAGCCTTTAGTTATGTGTTTATTGTGCTGCTCTGTTTAATGTCTGATTTTTAGTGTTTTTTTAGCCTTTTTTCTCCGGTTTTTCGTTTTCATATGTCTACGCTGTTTTCAGTCTTTGTTTGACAAGTGGTGTTTGATTTGAAATCGTTTGTTGTCTTATTCCTTATTTTAAGACTTAAAATACGGTCTATAAAAACACTTCTTAAAAAATTTCTTCCTCCATTGATTTAAAAAAAAGTTTTTTAGATGAAATCTGCTTAAATATAACATGCTATCAATACAAAATTAACTTTCGCAAGAAATGTACATTTTTTTTAAGAAATGGGGTTTATAACATTACATATGTGCATGTCATGGAGTGTACCTAGATTGAATTTAGCTTCATTTTGAAAGATAACAATTTTCTGTATGCAAGACGATTTCGTTTTTACTGGTCAAAAATTGTCTAGCATCTTTTGATAGGGGTAAATCAATTGAAATCAGAACACTTAAAAATGCCCCTTTGAATTGCGAGGGGCAAAAAAGTCTCTATAATCATTTTGAATGGAAATATGCACATATGTTACCTGTAAGGCCAATTTAGGTTGCGGAAAAAAATCTTGATATTGTTTAATAAAAATAAAAAGAAGACAGAGTCTAAAAAAATTTCGAATTTCTAAACACTGTTTAGTTGTAGAGATAGATAGATATAATAATACTCCAAGACATAATAAATCATGTCAAAGATGTTGTAGTAATAAGGTCGAAATCATTGGCCTACTATTTAGAATGAAATTCAAAACAGTGTAGCTGTGGCCATTGATCGACACATTAAAATCATCCATTGACTGGGACAATTTAGGCGAACGTTTGTCTGTAACGACCACTGTTCACGACGTACCTACGATAGACATTTAAACTGTGGGGTCACCAAAGGTTTCTTAACGCCTTTAATTATAAAATAATTCGAAAAATTAATCAGGAATAACCTTTGTGTTTTGATTTATATAATTGATATAAATCAAAATATCGTGTTATTTCTGATTAATTTTTCGAAATACTTTAGAACCTTTGGTGACCCCATAGTTTAAGTGTTTTTAAAAGGTACATAGTGAGCATTGGTCGTTACATACAAACGTTCACCTAAATTGTCCCAGTCAATGGATGATTTTAATGTGTCAATCAATGGCCACAGCTACACTGTTTTGAATTTCATTCTAAAGAAGTTTTATATTTTTAGTCACTATAAAAAAAAACCAAATATGTCAACAAACAAAAACAAAATGGCATATAGACTAAACACATAAGCAAAAATAAAAACAAGAATACAAAAATTGAGAATAGCACACTAACACAACAGCGGGATGCATAAGTACCGATTCACGACAAAATGATATTTAAAAAAATGGACTATACCGTAATGGATAATAATTTACAGAAACAAACAAACAAAAGAACACTTTAACACGTAATTGAGATAAAAAAAAACAACAAAAAAAACGTAAGTATCTAGAATCTATACTTCAAGATCATCATAAGCACTGACCCATGTGATCCACGAAAAGAAGGATACTACCAAAAATCGATTAAACAGTAAAGGTTGATAATTTGCAAAGACAAATTAAAGAACACTGTAACACTTAATTTAGATGAATTTTATTACTGCAAGATCATCATGTCTTATTGTCAAGTTGATACGAGAGTATTTATCAACATTTCGAGATATCAGTTAAGAAGGAGGCGGCGGAAGCCGTGCCTGTTGTTTCTTTAATCTAGTTCTGGATGAAATATTGATGGAACCCATTTAGAAAACTTTGGATTGTTAATGGAAAGAACATCATCAACATATCTTAATATTAAATTAAATGATCTGGCTACTTTTTGTTTATAACAAGGAATAACCGTCGGTTAAAAATAACACTTTGCGGCAAAAATGGAGGTTATTTCAGCTTCCCAATTGTTAACTTTTCATTTCTATGTAACAATAAACTGACACGTTATTCCAGAGCTTGTGTTTCCTAAATAAAGAGATGCTGCTCACAATGAAGTAATTGAACAAAGGATTTAAGGATAAAGTAGTAGTCTATCCTTTGAATGATGAATATTTTTGTAACATATGGCCACGTATAATTGTCGTAAGAACAACTACGTCTTTTTTTGTCTTCGAAAGAAAAATCCTGTCCATTTTTCTTCTATTGAAGCTAAACTTATATCCGTACTTGTTATTACCATAAGCACCACTTGTTGAGCAGTATAGTATATACTTACACTCCAACACCACCGGAGATCCCCCGTTCTTGGGAGGGGTTCGTTTTGTATGTATTGTTAAGCATGCAGTTGTTTTTGAATGCACCCAGTGTATCGAAGATCAATTTTTGATATGTGATAGACAATTCAATCTTTAGTTTTAAGTATCGATGCCAAAATATTCAATTGGAAGTCTCAAGCAAGCATTCAATGTCGAGAATGGAAGTGAACGAGTTATTTCACAAGTGAAATTATGGGAGTATACCACAACAGAAAATCCATATTAATCCACATCAACTAGGTAACGGTTAGTCTCTGGAATGTTATATGCCATAAAAATAAGAGCGAGAGACCTTGCTCCGTGCACTTTATCTCATAGTAAATACCTTTACATTAAATATCCAAATTAATACATAATTAAACTCAAGTAATTCTACTAGTTTGTCTATGACTATTTGCATTACAGGTGTTTTTAAAATGTAATTTGTTAACTGATATTTCAGTCAATACTTACATCTCATATATCTTAGGGAACTTGAAATTATGGATACTACTGATACTAGAAGGATTGCTTCATATCTTGATCCTTTTCTCAATATAGACACAGATGGACATTTCTCAGCAAACAACTATCTACGTTGCCTGTTCTGCCCGACCGACACCTATTCCCGAATATGACTGTTTTGTAAAATGTGAATTAGCATTGGTATCAGACGTGTCTCGATATTATTTACTTTCAAAATTAATACATTTAGCTATGTTCGTTTGTAGGTCTGGTTGGATGTTGTGTTATGTCTTATCGTTTGTGGTTCGGATTTTAATTTTATTTTCTGTGTGTATTTTAAAGTTCATATAATTAATTAGCTAGTTCGTTTCTGTGATTTTTAGATTAAAGCAAATTTATGCACAGGACTTATTATTTTTGCAGTTTTGATTAGAAGAAAACTCGATACGGTTTAGACAATACAAATAATTACCACATGACTATCACATTTCTATATTAATATTTTTGTAATGGTTAGAAAATACCTTAAATAACACAATTACAAACTTAATCCCAAATTTTTATTATGTTTCTAGAAATCTGCATTTGACGTCACTTTTTGTGGTGTTGATACATTCGTGTGACGCAGAGTTAATAACTCAATTATGGTGTACTTGTGTACTGTTGTAAATTTTTTGGATTTGTTCGTCGTTATTATGTTGGTTACATGTCGTTATGCACTGGTATGTTATTTATTTATGTATTTCTCTTTCCTAAGTGTGCTTGCGTTTATTTGTACTATATTCCTATCACGTAATGTTGTTGTTTTAGCGGGATTTTTTTAAACACTTCCATATGAGCGGGAGGTTTGGCTAGGCATAAAGCATGTTCAACCCACCACTTTTTTTCTTAAAATAATTGTACCATGTCAGGAATATAACAATTGTTATTAAATAGTCCGTGTCTATGGATGTCAGTGTTTGTTTTTGTAGCAGTTCGGTGTTTCTGTTGGTCCGTTGTTTTCCACTTTTAAGTGCTGTGTTTCCATCGGTTTTGATTTGTAACCTGGATTTTGTTTCAGTTTTAACGATTTATGACTTCTGAACAGCGGTATACTGCTGTTGTGTTTATTTGTCATGCAAAGGTGCTCACTGTGTTATGTTATTGCATTCATTATAGACCAATTTGTGACAATGATTTACCAAATCGTGATTGTAGAAATGCAGCAATCAAAAATTGGTTTATATATTCAATCAAACATACACCTTTGGCTTTTTTTAGAAGCCCTTTGACTCCAAAAAAGGAAAATTTGAAGTTGCTGGTGTAAGTAAACATATAACGATAAAGGTATGTCTACTTCTTTGCATGATAAGATGCATGACATAATAATGTAAAAAATAAACACCCCAGGAATACACAGTTTAGTGAAAACATCAAGGTACGTTGATTTGGTAAATACTAAGTTAAAGTAAACCTATATCAATATATAGAGATGAAGGTAGCTCATTTTCTTGAAACTTTATTATTTTTCATAAGTAAAGGGAACAAGTTCCTTAAAAGAATTTTTAAATGAAAGTTACACTCTAGGTTTTAAACGACAGATTTTGTGTAACAAGGATCTGTATTAATGTTGGACTACCACAATAATGAGATTGCGTTTCAAAAATATTCTTTATTAAAGAGAGGACGAAAAATACTAGAGGGACAGTCAAACTCATTAATCGAAAATAAACTGAAAACACCATGGCTATAAATATAAAAGGACAAACAGACAAACAATAGTACACATGACACAACATAGAAAACAAAAGAATACACAACATGAACCCCACCAAAAACTAGGGGTGATCTCAGTTGATCCGGAAGGGTAAGTGGATCCTTCTCCACATGTGACACGCGTCGTGTTGCTTATCAGATAACAAATCCAGTAAACAGTCTAATTCGGTAGGTCACATTTATGAAACGGAAGGGGATTGTAGTAACGACGTAAGGAACATATCCGATATCATTTGTGAAACGGTTATTCCATAACGGTCAACCAACTCATGATGGCGTCCGTGAAATTTACGAAGAGATGATTTCAACTTCACCATTTGGAACTCTTGATTTAATAGCTTCCGTGTGACATATGGCAACAACCCTCTATCAAGAAAATCATGATAGGAAATGCAAGCGTGGTAATATCGTATCAATTGGGAGATATAAACATCGTAGGTAGATGTTTTGAAACATAACATTTCAATCTAGAATAAACAGTAACATTTTTTGTTCTTATTATCTTGGATTAAAAAATCGTACATAATTACTTAGTTCACGTGGGAAAGAGTGTACTATGAAACTTTAGAAGTTAAATTTAAACAATTATAATAAATTTTATCTTTTAAGTACAAACATATTTTATTAGTATCAATACTATTCTACTGCTACTCGGCCGACACTCGGTTAACCGAGGATTAATCGGTTAATCTATATTGAATATGTGGCTATATGGGCGATTGGTCTGTTGTTTAAGAGAAAAACGCATAATTTAATGTTAAACTCTATTTAATATACAGATGTTTGGCATATTATAAGAACAAAAGAACAAAAAAAAAGAAAAGTGTCTGACAAAATGATATCTCTCATAGAACATTTTCCACCTATAAAAACATTTCATATTCTGCATAGTTTTCAGTAAAACTAAAAGGCGTCGCGCAAGTATGTTTTATTTATGCTTATACGCAGAGCAATTTTTTTTAATTAAAGGCGAAACAAACAATTTTAGATATCATTTAAGGGACACAAAATAGCACTTTGGTTCTGAAAAATAAATTGACATTAGTAAATATTTCATAATTGTAATATAACGTGAATAATACCACGTTTTAGTGAAAGTTACGGGAATAAAGTCTGTTAATGGGTTGGACAATTGAAATTGTGTCAGTTAAGAGTTATTTAGCCACGAGAATAGTTTTGCTACCTTTATATTTTCCCATTGAAAACGTTTAAGAATGAGATGTTCTTGAGTTAAAAAAATAAAATTGACACTGAATACGGTGCAACAGTATCCTTCTAGAAAGAACATTTTTATTTTGACATTCTTTGCATTTTGTGGAAGGATGTGTCTATGGCTTAGCCGCTGGAATATGCATGCATTTATTATTAACGTTTTCAATCAGCCTTTTTTGTGTGTGTTCAGAGTAGCACGTTCTCAAATCCGACTGAAAGTGTCTTTCTAATTCAGCACATGGTACATATAACGTGTTGTCGTTCTCATATGCACATTATGTTTGTCATTGGACGTTAATTCTAATAAGTCAGAATCATCCAATTGATTCTTTTCTTCTATTACTTAATCATAAAATTATACGGTTTACAAATCATTCTAAAGAAGTAAATGGAAAGGAGCGAATGCAGCTACATAAGGTTATCTTAAGTTTTAACTCATTTCATTCCATTTCTAGTTCCTTTCTACATAAGTGCAGATGAGAACTACAGATGTAAACTTCTAGCATTTGTCATCAATATGAGTACATCGCAATCCGTCAGTGGCGGATCCAGGGGGGGGGGGGGGGGTTCCGGGGGTGCGCACCCCCCCCTTTATTTTTGCCGATCAATGCATTTGTATCGGGACATATGTTTTGCACCCCCCCTGCACCCCCCCTTTCGAAAATTCCTGCATCCGCCCCTGATCCGTTACTGTTTCAACACTAAGGGGTTTCATGTCTGTATTCTTAAAAAAATATTTTTTGTTCTCTCTTTTTTTAGCAATGCAGACCAATTAACAGACCGGGTTTTATACATCTGACCCATTAACAAACCAGGTTTTAAATAAAGATTGATTTATGTTACGAAAATACAGATTAGATCGTGTAGATTTTTCACACATTGATATCAATATGGTTAACAAACATAATGCCTGTCTTTTTTCGATGTTTAAATTAGTGCTGTCACGTTAATTTAACCAACGTATCATTGTGTGTACTTTATATGTGTTGTAACGTGTAACCGGGCGGGGACGTTTATATGTTTTTATCCTCGGGTTCGTACCAGTTTCCTGGGATTTGAAAAGCAATTCAAAAGTACTAAAGTCAATAAAAGTTTACACTATCACTATCAAATATGAAACAAATACTTTACTAAATAAAACGATTTTCAACACTTATCAACCTAACTGAACCTGTTGAATTAAAACTGTTTATAACCCTTTCTGTCCTATACTGTTTAAACCAACTGTTTGAAACTATAGTCTGGAACATAAATGTATAGAACTGGTTTGAAACCTAAATGTATAAAACTGGTCTGAAACCTAAATGTATGAAACAGCTGGTCAGACGGTTTTGAACTATTGTCTGAAACCTAAATGTTTGGAACCTGTTTGGAACCTAAATGTTTGAAACGGGTCAGACGGTTTGGAACTATTGTCTGAAACCTAAATGTTTGGAACCTGTCTGGAACCTAAATGTTTGGAACCTGTCTGGAACCTATATGTTTGGAACCTGTCTATAACCTAAATGTTTGAAACGGGTCAGACGGTTTGGAACTATTGTCTGAAACCTAAATGTTTGGAACTATTGTCTGAAACCTAAATGTTTGGAACCTGTCTGGAACCTAAATGTTTGAAACGGGTCAGATGGTTTGGAACTATTGTCTGAAACCTAAATGAAACGAATGTATGGAAAACTAATCAAACTGTTGAAACTTTATTAAAATATATTTATAAAACTGTTTGAACAGGGTAGCACTAATGTATGGTTTAACAGCAAACACTCACTGCAATAGTGAGAGATGTGGAACGCAAAACCTTAGCACTAACCCTGTTTATACAACTTCTACGGAACCGAAACTATTTATATCTTCTCAGCAGGTTTCAAACACTCCACTTTGTTTGAATACTCCTGCTACTCGTCTTTAAATATTAACGGTCCAATCTTTTTAATCTTCTTCTTCCGACGTCTCTGATAAGAATGACAACTTACACTGAATAGCTACCCACTATTTATTCTTTCACATTCATTTGTTCAAATTTACTGTTTGCAATACTAGTAGCATGAATCGTTCTATATAAAAGTGTTCTTATCCCGGGCATAAAAACAATGCCGTATTTGGCAAAACCTTTTCAACTTTTGATCTTCAATGCTGTACAACTTTGTACTTTTTTCAATTTCGATCTTTTATATCTGGGCGTTATGTATTCGGGTTTAGTTTTCTGTAATTAGTTAATACTTTAGTTTCGTTATGTATATCTCTTTCATATTCATTTGATAACATTTACTGTTTGCAATAGCATGAATTGTTCTATATAATAAGAATGTTCTTATCCCGGGCATACAAACAATGCCGTATTTGGCAAAACCTTTTCAACTTTTGATCTTCAGTGCTGTACAACTTTGTACTTTTTTCACTTTCGATCTTTTATATCTGGGCGTCACTATTGAGTCTTGTGTGGACTAGACGCGTTTTTGGCGTATTGAATTTTAAACCTGATGCTTTTTGTTATCTATTAATCATGCTTTTCTTTGTCTAATATGGTCTCCTTTTTATTTGTATTGTAGTCCTGTAATATTATGTTGTCATTTCAATGTTATATTTAACTTTGCCATTAAAGTGCGAGGTTTGGCATGCCATAAAACCAGGTTCAACCCACCACTTTTATTCCCCTTTAAAAGTGTCCTGTACCAAGTCAGGAAGATGGCCATTGTTATAATATTGTTCGTTTCTGTGTATGTGTTGCATTTAAACGTTGAGTCGTTTGTGTTTTCTCTTATTTTTTAGATAAGACGTGGCACGGTACTTGTCTATCCCAAATTCATGTATTTGGTTTTGATGTTATATTTGTTATTCTCGTTGTGTTTTGTCTATTGCTTGGTCCGTTTCTGTGTGTGTTGCGTTTCGGTGTTGTGTCGTTGTTCTCCTCTTATATTTAATGCGTTTCCCTCGGTTTTAGTTTGTTACCCCGATTTTGTTTTTTGTCCATGGATTTATGAGTTTTGAACAGCGGTATACTACTGTTGCCTTTATTTATACTTCTAACGCGGACCTCGAAGAGAGCACCCTAGCAACAACTGTACAGGTAAAGCGTCTGATAGCAACCAAGGATAAAGGGATGGTTTTAGATACAGTTTTCAACTGTAATAAGATGATATGGGAAACTAATAGAGATATTGGAAAATATATAACTGTAGAACTATTATAACCTTCTTAAACTGCAAATTCGTAACATGTGTGTTAAATGTGTATAAATTCATTGATGAGTAACCCGCCTTTTCATTTTATAGAGTGTACATTGAAGCTAGAAAAATAATAATTACACCACTGCATTCAGTACATTGAATTGTTTTGAAAGACATGAATAATTTTTTATGATTACAATATATTGAAAAAGTTATACAATGAAACATGCTGAACTTTCAATGATTTTCTCGATAACACCTAATTAACAGACTTCAATTCTCATTTTTGATGATCTGTTTTACAAATTCAAATGACGTCATTTTTTCGTCATTTTTCACAGTTTCAAATAGTACGTCACTTGGCGTTGAGGTTTAAACTTATTCGGATGTGTCTACTTTTGTTTTTCAAATGTCTGGTTATGTAAATGTATTTCAGTTGTTTCCTGTAATTAGTTAATACTTCAGTTTTATCATGAACATCTTTTGAATAGTTATTTTATAAAATTTACTGTTTGCAAAAGTATAAATAATTCTAATTAATAGGGATGTTTGGTAACTAACAGAAAACCCTTGCCGTTTTTGGCACAACTTTTTTTTATCTTTTGGTCCTCGATGCTGTTCAACTTTGTACTTGTTGGGCTTTCAAACTTTTGTATCTGGGCGTCACACGTAGGTCTTGTGTGGACAAAATGCACTTCTGGCGTTTTAAAATTTTGAACTTGTTGCCTTTTGTTGGCTTTTGTTCGTGTGATTCTTTGTCAATTGTGTTCTCCAATTTATATATATTATAGTCCTGTGTTGTCATTTTGATGTTATATTTCACTTGGCCATAAAAGTGCGAGGTTCGGCATGCCACAAAACCAGGTTCAACCCACCATTTCCCCCCTTAAAAATGCCCTGTACCAAGTCAGGAATATGGCCATTGTTATATTATAGTTCGTTTCTGTGTGTATTACATTATAACGTTGTGTCGTTTGTTTTCTCTTAATTTTTTAGTGTAAATTCACATTGCGATAAGACGTGTCACGGTACTTGTCTATCCCAAATTCATGTATTTGGTTTTGATGTTATATGTATGTTATATTTGTTATTCTCGTGGGATTTTGTCTATGTGTGTTACATTTTAGTGTTATGTCGTTGTTCTCCTCTTATATTTAATGCGTTTCCCTCGGTTTTAGTTTGTTACCCCGATTTTGTTTTTTGTCCATGGATTTATGAGTTAACAGCGGTATACTACTGTTGCCATTATTTAGCCAACCCGATTAAGAATCGATTAACAGACCAACCGCCGATATAGTCGCATACTCAATAAGATTAACCGACCAATATCTCGGTTAGCCGAGTGTCGGCCGTGTACTTAGTAACTTGTTAACAGTTTTCAGAAAATCAACCACGTGCATAAACCAGGTAATTGGTGACGTGTGCATACATCACAACAACGAATGTGAAACTTGCAAGGTAAGCAGGAATGAATGTATAACAATAGCCAGTAAATTATTATAATGATAGTAAGAATAATTAAAATAATATTTTTTATCTCATTTGAATAATATAATCATAATAGAAACAAGATTAATATATTTTTCATAAAAGTTTATACCATGGTTAAATGTAAATTAATTTTAAACAGTAGTTGTATTGACTGAAACTTGGCTCCAATGAAGCACAACATGCAAATAGTGCGTGCTATCAAAGAAATAATTAATATATTTTAGAGGCCCCTCATGGGGGGGGGGGGGTCCTAGTAATCACATAATCACCATTTTTTTGCCAATATAATCACATAATCATTAAATATTTGCTTATCTTTAGTAATCAAATAATCATAAACTAAAAATACAGTCCTAGGTAATCAAATAATCATGAAATATTTGGCTTAATAATCAAATAATCATTGAAAAAACGGCCAAGTAATCACATAATCAAAAACCCCATGAGGGCCCTCATTTTATAAGAAATAATTGTATCTGAATATAAGTTTATTTACAAAAGATTAAGAAAAGACGGGGAAAATGCTTAAACTGAGCGACAGCAGTTTATTACATGCCAAGTAAAAATCATCTTTTCCGCATACATTGTAATATATTCTCCCTATAAGGAAAGGTAATGAATAGTTAATAAAATAAAGTCATAATATTTAGGTACAACTTATTGCTCATTGAGATATGATAAAGTTGAGGAAAAGATTCATTATAGATAAAATAATTATAATCTAACTTTGTGCAGGGATTTAAATAAAAACACCATTTTTTAAATTATACAAAGGGATAATTATCATTTAAGTAAAAGCCTGTATTGTAACAAAATGGGTCACAATAATTTACCAAATCTCGAGGGTAGATATACAGCAATAACGATTTGGAAACTTAACGGTTCATAAATCAATCAAAAATACAAAAGCTATTTTAAAGGCTCTGGACTCCCAAAAGTGTAGCTGCTGGTGTCAGCATACATATAACGATAACATATGTGTGACCTTTTTTTTTTTATTCCCCCTTCAGATATATCATAAATCCTCCTACAAAGTTGCTTGAAATTCTCTATATAATTTTTATAGGACAAACTTTTTTTATTTATAATGTAACTGAATAGTGTTGATGATCACATTAATGAAATTGACCCAATATTTTGATCTAGAATAGACATTGTGATGTTTTTCAAACTTAATATGAATCTTGATTACAATATAATGAACGTACGCTCTTGTGGTGATTCGTACAAAATAAGTTCACGAGGGAAATATGTACTTTGATACATAGATGGTAAATTTAAACAATTTGATTGGACGAGGAGTTGACAAAATAATGATAATGAATGTTATCTTTAGGATTGAACATACTATCACATATATTATAATCAATACTATCCTTACAACACTCAAAATACTGCCAGTTTTCAGAAAATCGATTACCTGTTTTTAAATCAAGTATTTATGAATAATTATGCATACGTCACAATAACAACTTCCAAGGTAAGAAGGAATGAATGTATATATGTATAACAATAGTCAGTTCTATTGATTATAATGATAATAATAATTATATCATTTAAAAGATAATAGAAACAAAATAAATGTATTTTCAAGGAATAAAAACCATTATGAAATGTAAGTTGTTTCTAAACAGTTTCATTAACGTATACTGAGGTCCAATCAGTGAAGCAAAACATGGAAATATTGCGTGCTATGAAATACATATTTTTGTTTTTTTAATGAGCGAAATGATTGTATAGGAACTTTATTAACAAAGGAGTAAGAAGTAATAACATGTATAATGCTAGAATGAGCGACTGCAATTTATTTCACAACAAGTAGAAATGATCTATACTAGTGGGAGATATTATGGACATAATTGTGCAAATCATGATACAAGCATGAAACTTAGTATAAAGATTCACTAAATGTTACTTACAAAATCCGTGCTGGCCATAAACAAAAATCATTTCTTCAAGATGGCCACCACTCATTTTGGTAATGGCGTCATTATAAATTTGCAATAATTCGTTAATCCTTTGAAAGGTGTGTTATAAGTAAAACCCAATGTTAGATTTGATAAAAAGTAAACGACAGTTCTTAAATTACAACTATAGTGCCTAACAAGATTGTGTGAGGTAGACGAAATTGACGTTAAAACGATCGTATTGACTTTTGATGTGCAGAAATAGGCAGATCGGATATATTTAGACTTTATTAACTTACTTCATAAGTTTGGGACTAATTGAAATGAACATATTCCAATGAAACTGAAAAATGCTTTTTTTTATTATGATAAATAATAATTTTACCTACCGTAGTCGTGTGTAAAATATATTTCGGCATTTCTCTTACGAAAATGACTTGTTCAATGGAACAAAACGTATTATTTGTAAACTTTCTCTTTATTCTTCACAATAGGCTTTTAAAAAATAACCTTTCAACTGTATATTCCGAAAATTTTGTGAAAATAGAATAATTGGCAATTCTTACCTTTCATATCTTAACTTTCATTGATAAAACATAATATTGACTCGTCCAGTGTCCAGTCTGAAGGTCATTTTAGTTACCGTACACATTCATGCACGTTTTAATTAATCAATAGTCATGTATGAAAAGCATACACAAGTTTGAAGGTAAACTAATAACAATTTAATCCAATCAAATTGCCTACGATTTAATATTACATCCCAGCTCCTTTGTTCTAACAGGGGTGATCTGAGCCGGATCACCCCAACCAGATCACCCCAGTTTAAGTTTCTTTGTTATGCATGCTTTCCTTTGTTCTGTAACATTTTGGCGGGAATGTCAAATCCAGTATAAAACTTATAATTAATTATACGAAGAAGACTATCTATCAAAATTCACGTAGAAAAAATCCAGTGTATATGCTGGGATTCGAACTCAAGACCTTTAGCATATCAAGCCACGACATATACCACTTAACCAAGACGACTGGATACGAACTATCTGAAATTTAACATACTTAAAGGAAGCAAGATATTTTTATGACTGGGTCGAGTTGGCAGATCTTTACTCAGTGGGGTTTAAACCCTTTTCGTTAAATAAATGAGTTGTCAGACTGATTGTTCAATTTGATTTTACACTTTTTAAAAGTTGGGCGAGTCGGTTACAAGAGTGGGGCGATTTTTTCATAAAGTGGCGATATAGTGTGGGCCGATTGGCCAGTGGGACGAGTTGACATTGTTTGATATCTACTCATCGTGTTAGGGGGTCATAAAGGGTATACATCATATAGTGATATATAAAGTATATTATAATGGTTGTGTGGCGTTCTAAACTAGATTTTATGAATTGTAAATGGTTTTTCGTCTAATCTAAAACAGCTGGGATGTAAAATAGTTATCCCATTCGGACTTGGTGTGTCAGTGTAAGATCACCCTCTGGCCTCCGGCCATCGGGATGATCTTACACTGACACACCGCGTCCTTATGGGATAACTATTAAACAATGACTGGTCCACATCATAAAAATGTATAGGGGTAAACTGGGTAGGGAGAAAATGTCAGATATTTTAAAATCATTATTTTGGAATAACGAATAAAAATTTGTTAACCAATAGATTTGTTATAATTTCATAAACATGTCATTATGTATTGGTATAGTTTTTGGATCTTTCATTAGCGTATGTAAGGCTGTAGAAAGTTTGGCCTTCAAAAGTCAACATAATCATTGACTTTATACAGAAAATTCGCCTTTTTAAAACATTGAATGTTGCTCAACTAATACTCGACAACAAAGCAAAATCATTTCTTAAAACACTGCAAAAAAATAATTCTGATTGATGCAGTGGTATTGTCATAAATTGCACTGGAGTAAACAGTGGTACAACAAACGTCGAATTCCCTCACACAATGTTATCACACACTATAGACAATACATTAATGAAACAAGTGGTGACTTCCGGTTTCAAAATGGCGGCAAAAAAGTCAAACATGTCAATTTTTATACTTTCAAGCAACTTTACAAGGGACGTTACTTATTGTTTTTCAGTTCTCTCGCCTTGTTATGTTAAACAACATTGTGTGTATCTAAAAAATATTACACTGACAGCTGTATGTACACAAACCCGTACAAGGACAACAAGAACGGTAGCATTTAAAGTTATCAACACAACTGGGTTTCTTGCATCCGCATTTAACAAATTCCTAACACGAGGATGCAACGGCAGGTAAAGAAGTCCATTTTGGTTTCCAACTTTCGATGTCGTTTTCTTTCGTGCAACCCCAGTGTTCAAGACTTGGTAACTGTTGAATGCATACATCCGTTTGGGCCAAAACATGTCCGCATTGGAATGCTGCTCTTTTGTGTGTTCCAGAAGAGCACCTCTTGTAAGCGGAATAGCATCATCATAAGGCTGCTGCTTCCTCGCAAACAATTTAAACCGTTCACAGCAAATGTTGCTGTTGATCTGTCATGCATAATGCAAACAAATGCTTCTATGTTGTCCATGTCTGTGTTTTCAATAGAGTTTGGTCTCATACTCAAGCGGGCAAAAACGTCTGTTGCATCCGGAAGAACTTCCCATGTCTGCCAAGCTGATTTTTTCCCTTTTCCACGAAATGTCAAACAGTGTCACATTCACTGAATGCATAGAAGAAAGGAAGAGCAGCTTCACGAGGATCTAATGCATTTGATAAGTCATGTACTGGAAGCCATCGAAAGTACTTGTTACTACCGGATACATGTTAAGTTATTCCCCTTACAGGGTAACGTACTGAACAGATGAAAAAAATAAAGTCATAATATCTAGGAACAACGTATTGCTCATTGAAATATGATGAAAATTGGAAAAATACTCATAAAAGGATAACATGCCTAGAATTTACCGTTCAATTAAACACACTATGTTTTAAATGATTGCGTATGACAGTCTACTACATTACATCATAAAATTATGGGTTGACGAACAAAGGCCCTCGAACGATTGTAATGTTTTCTTCTGCCTTTATTAAATTTAAATGAAAATCAGATAAGGAAGCGCAGTGCTGTTAACTCAGATTACCTCTGAGGTATAGAGGACATACATGATGCCTGACCTAAAAGAAACGATAGAACAAAAATATTTTTGACTGTTTTTTTGGGGGGCTCTTTTATGATTTGCATCATGTTATTTGGCAAGCTACTTGATTCACAAATCGGATATTTCTCTCCATTTGAGCGTGAATTATGAGAAACATAGTTTGTATAGAAATCATTGATTTTATTGAAGAAAATCTCCCTTCGTTGGTTACTTGCATTCTGCTCACAGGCTGGGGCTGGAAGTAGTTTTCCGTAAATTCCACGTCTATTAGCACTCTTTCGATATATACAATTAATGTAATTTGACATATATACGAACAAGTCCGTTATATTGTGTTATTTGCAAACTGCACTTCTAATTAACTGAAACCTGTTATGTCGCTTACACCATACATCTTCAACATTTAAAGAAAAAATTATTACGAATGCTTAGATTTCAAATGATCTGATTTTGATGTAGGCTTTGCTTGCATTTTTTTTTTTGATAACATTTAAAGATATGTAAATGTTCAGGTTGTGTGGCTTTGTAGTTTGTGCTGAAATCAAATAAAGTTCAACAAATACGGTAGCAATTGTAATCTTTTAAGGGATATCATAGTAATCATTTTGAATCTCTATGTGGTGATATAAATATTTAGGACAGCATTTGAAAGTTTCATCATTAATATTTGTGCAGTATTACTGATCAATCTTTCCAATTTGAAATGGCTTGATAAAATAATAATAAAACAATATCATTCTGACGGGATCTTTTAAGTACAGAGTCACGTTAAAAGACGGAGTTATATTTCAGTTTTGAATGTGTTATATTTCAGTTTTGACGGAGTTATATTTCAGTTCTGTTAACTACAATCGATACTGCAAATATTTTTATACGTTATCCCGTTTTGACCGAATATTTTATTATATGTTTATATGAGAGAATTATTTAATCCTCTTGGCATCCCTCATCTTATATGGAAAAGGAGTATTCCCTCTTTCAACTCCTCTTCAGTACGAAAAGTTATTAAATTTAAGGCATTGCAAATTATGACTTAACAATATTTCTTGAGAAAAAATACTCTATTCAGGAAGGACCTAATTTATGACGAGAACACTTAAGATGTCGGTTGCGTTTGATAAAGATTTATAATTGGGAAAAAACACCCTTGTGAGCATAGAATCGTGATAGTTCTGAAGTCCCAGGCGTTTTGTTTTGTCGATTTTTATAAGCTACTTTTAGGCAATGAATTTTATTTATGACAGAAACATTCAGAAGGACCAAGAAATGGGACAGACACTTAAACAAATTCATATTCTTTTACGGGAATACATACCTTGCAGGTTGCACTTTGTAAATACAGCAGTTTTACAAAATATAATATTCATAGATATATTTTCTTTTGTTGACGTCCTTGTTCTTAGATATGATCTCTATGTTTATCTCATAAAGACATAAATTGGGAATGTTTATACCAGTATAAATAATCATAAAAACCGACCGCCTTGAAATCTGAGGATGACCTTAAGTAAAGAAAGAGGTAGTACAGAATGTTAGCGTAAGTTTAAACTTTCAGAAGTACGGGGCATATAAATGTTGAAAAAATGCCACACAGCCCTATATTTTGAGCTTTGAATATAAAGTAGTGCATATGAGCCTTCCATTCTAGGATATATTTTCTTTGCTAAACTTAATAGTAATGGTAGTTCAGAATCATACGTAAGAGGAGCTCCTATGAAAAATAGCATTGTCTATATTACTAACCTGAATAAATTCCATTGAGAAGTACTCTTAGAAAAGGTGAACCTACCAGACAACAGGTAACAGGTAGCATAGTACGAAGAAGTGAAAAATTATAGTAATGCATATTTGTGTTTTATTTGCATTTGATGCTATTTATAAATGTTGTATTACAGATGAACATATTACGTGATATGCAGGAGGCAATGCTGTGAATGACTAAAACAATAAATGATGTAACATCCGTGATTTCAGCAGAATGGCAGATCAACCCGACAGAAGGTGAGTGATTTTTATTTTACCGATGCTCAAATATCGTAAATCGATTAGAAAGAGATGATTCAAGGTAATGCAAAATAAGAGAATCGCATGAAATAGAATAACAACGAGATCTGGTGCGTCGACTGGATATATAAGATTTCTCGGCTAGGTATGTATCACTCGCCATGTAAATTCTCTCTTATTTCTAAATGAGATGAGAAACGTACCTAAATGATAACACCATGGATAAAACAATGAAAAAGACCAAGAAAACAACAATATCCAAACACAACATAAAAAAAACCATAACAACCTGAGCAACACAAAATTCATTAAAACCTGGTTGTGATTTCAGATGACCTGGAAGGGTAAGTAGACCTCCTGTCCATATGTTGCGCAAGTCGTTTTGCTCATGTAATTGCAACCAAAGAGATAATTGTTTTATTCGGTTGGTCACATTCGAGAAAAATAGAACATGATTGTGGTTATGATAATTGGAACATATCCGTGGCCATGTCTTGGAAATAGATATTCCATAATGGTCACCCAACTCATGATGGCTCGAAAAACTCAAGATGGCGTTCGTACTAATAGTAACACTTTATAATGCATATCGTATCAGATATATTGTGTTGATTATTTTCAAAGAAGGATACTTGTCATTCCTCTTTACTCGTATTCACATACTATCTCATGAACAGTCTCAAATTTAAATTCCCTCAAAATGTGTTTTGAAACTACTTTTTTATTACTGGAATTTTAAAAATAATTTATTTTTTGTTGTTTCTCTTAAAAAGCGTGAGATAAATACAAATGGGGTTCACTACTGACATCTGCATTTTTTGTTGTTGCGAAAATGATGACCATGTGCATATACGAAACAGAAATCAGTACCAGTAGATCAAGTATCGTACCTTGTATATTAAAAGTATAAAACTGTATGAAGCAATAAGGGAAGAAAACGAATTTGCAATCGGAGAAAACAGATCACTTATGTGTCTTCAATTCCATCGTGTATATCACAGCCTTATATACATTTCAGAGGCCGAGGAGGACAAAAGGGTGGATATAGAGGTGGAAACCGAGAAGAAGGCAAAAGGAGAGGAGGGAATACTAGAGGAAGGGGCTTTTATCATAACCGGTATACATATTTATATTCAGATCCATTTTGTTACATCTTGTGATCAATTTTATTTGGCAATCGTCAATGGCAGTCAGCAGGGTTAAAGCACATCAGTTGTTCGACCTGTTAGTCAAATGCGTTTTGTTTAAATATACTTTTTCACGTTTTTGGTCTTTTGGAAAATGTTGTTTGTGCTGTTTTTAGATCCTTCTACAACGAAATTTGTTTGACATGCACACGTATAAAAATTGCGGTTTTTATCCAACGCAATCATAGGTTTGAACGTAGTTTTCAATTTAGACTCGTATATATATATATAAATATATTTACAAGTCTAAATTGAAAACAACGTTCAGACCAATAATTGTGTTGGAGAAAAACCGAAATTTTTATACATATGCATGCAAAACAAATTTCTTGATAGAGGGGTTAAGATACAGCATAAACAACATTTGTCAAATAACCTGAAAAAGTGAAAAATATATTCTAACAAAACGCAATTCAGACTAACAGATCGAACAACAAACGTCCTTTAACCCTGCTAACTGCCATTGGCGATTGACAAATAAGCGGATCACAAGGTGTAACAACATGAATATTTTAACTATTAATTTATTGCCACACAAAACTTTAAACTTGCGAAATAGATGTTATACCGCAAATAAAAGTTGCAAAAAGTCCATATCCGGATTTCGACAATTAATATCTCTTCAGTGGTGTTAGGCATCGAAACGGTATTGGGAAGGCCATATAATTTACCACAATTAAGGATAGGTTTTTGAATTTTGAAGAGTCGAAATAGGATGAACGGATTATATAAACCCAAAGGCAAGTATAATACCAGCCCAAAAAAAAATATAATATTTATAATCTATATAATGTTCTGCTTCATTAAGATTTCCATGAACAATAAATTACTCTGGCACATTGCTTGACAATATATGAATAACAAAATTATTATGTTATTTGTCGATTAAGCATACATGATTGTCTATATTCATCCACGGTGATTATGGTTCATGTATTACCTGTTTACCATTTTAAGTATTAAAGTCATACACACAATTTTTAAATTTGACAGCTAATTCAAAGTGCCAATTTATACTTAATCCGGAGAATTTTTGCCTTTCAAATGTTATAAACAATTAAAATTTGCAAAATTATGATTTATGCTGAAATTTTGTTTTAAAGATTTCAATTGAAATTCTATTTATCTAGCTTCAAATAGATGTAAAAAATAACACCCATAATTTATGTATTTGTTTTAGAAATCAGAGACTTCCAGATGTTGACCGCTCTCTTCATTATGAACCTGTTGGGGCAGGACTTATTTTTTCAGACAGCGAAGATAGCGATACAGATATATTTGAAAACAGTGTGAGGTAAGACCGGAAACAATCAAATGAAGACATCAAAAGCAAAAGGTCACATTACAGATTACTCGATGGTAAAAAGAAAGAAAACAAACAAAAAATAACAATGCTAAAATCACTACTCACATAGATCTGAATATACCTTTCCCATGTATAAACAATTAAACATCACATTCTCTGAAATTAGTATATTAAAGATCATATTTCTTTTAAATGACAACATATCTGTTGTTTGGAAGATGTGTCATACAATCGTCATTTCAATTAGAACAAATTGTGTATCTCTTCTTGGCGATTTCTGTCTTTATTCATATGCTACAACTGACCATGACGAATTAGAGAATAAAAACAATTATGATCATTTCACACCACGTTCCGCTTTAATGTAGCTGTCCATAAATCACTTATTCTTTATTTTTTTTATATCTAGAAATGGACCATGAGGGATGGTTGAAAATCCAATTCCACGGCTATAAGCTTTCTGTGTAGTTTGCTTTTGCTGTTATCTTTTCATATTACAAATGACAAATTAACAATCAGGGATGGGGGATGACTCTTGTGTTCATCAATAACTTTCGTTCATATGTTTTACAGTTATCGATACATTTCAGAAGCCGGGGAAGACGAGGGAGTGGATATAGAGGTGTGAACCGAGATGTAGGTAACAGAAGAGGAGGGAATACTAGAGGAAGGGAATTTCATCAAAATAGGTATGAGTGAACATTTTGGGGTACACCTGAAACAGATAATGAGATCAAAATATAATGGAAAAATTCACTGTTTATATTATGAATTATAAATATCACCAATACACACACATGAAAAGCTAGCGCACAGGTGATGCGACGTATTATTTACAAAAGTTCTTATATAAACATGCAGGGAATTTCATGTCCATAACATGAAATCGCTTGCGAATGCAATTAGATGCATACTTTACAAAAGATCGTATAAAACATGCAGGAACGCATTATGATTACATAATGTAATACATTCCAATTATTGTATGTAACTGTCTGACTTCAAAAGCACAAAAGATGATTTTAATTACTGGTATCATTTTTGGTTTAGAAATGAAAGACCTCAAGATCGTGACAGCTCACCTTTTCAAAGACCTTATATGCCAGGAATCAGTTTATCAAGCGGAGAAGAGAGTGATACAGATGCATCTGCACACAGTGTTAGGTAACATCATTAGAATTAATCAATATAACATAAGCTAACATTTGATTATATTCCAGTTTAATTTCTAATTTCGACAACGACAAAAAAAAAAAATTATAGATTAGTTCTTTTTTAAAAGGAGTACTTCTCTGGAGTACTCTCTAAATACTCATGAAACTACCAGATTTATCATGTTCTTCGCTAGATGTGCATTTCGAATACAGACAACTCAGTGACGCTCGAAAAAAATTAAAAGAGTTCGAATTTGATGAGCAATAGGAACCTAAAATTCTGAATAGGTTCGCCATTCTCGATGCATCTTCACCAAAAACGCAAGGAATAAATGAAACCCCACAGGATGCTTAAACATATGATATACTTATTGTGGATATCATTTTACTTTAGCTTAAGCTTTAAAATTACTTAAGTCATGTACAAAGTAAATTAAAAGAAATACTGAACTCCGAGAAAAATTCAAAACGGAAAGTCCCTTAGAATCAAGAGCTCAAACACATCAAATGAAAAGGTAACAACTGTCATATTTCGGTCTTGATACTGGCACTTTTTTTATGTAGAAATGGTGGTTTAATCTGGTTGTATATCTAGTAAAAAACTCTTATAAGTATTATATGAAATTAAAGAAAGGTTTGTAAAAGTAGAAAGTCTGATTTTGTAACTGGTGGATTTTCATTCACATCCAAAAATAATATCCACAGAATGTGAATTATAATGAAGGAATATCTAAATATTGCTGGCACAATTTACGTTTTTTTAATTTCTTATATTTTCATGTGCATTATAATTATCACATAATCGTGTTCACCAGTTGCATAGGGATACAAAAAAAGATGAATGTGCCTTTGCGTATTAACTTTTTAAAACAGTAATAAGAAACAAGTCTGCAACTGTAACATAAGTATGAGTCCTTGTTAACTAACATGTACAGCATTATGTGTTTGCATTTTTATAGACTTTTAAAAGTAGCAAAACAGTTTTCTTGAATAAAAGGTTTATACTATCATTTCATGGATGTATATATGCCACCAAGAGTTGATTGGCTGTTATGGAATATATGTGACCACGGATTTGTTCCGATTGTCGGAAACACAATCCCATTGACTTTTATCGATTGTGACATCATCGTACGAGACTTCTCATTGGATTTGTACTTGCACGAGTAATACGGCGGGAGTCATAAAGGAAACAGGAATTGCCTTTCCTTCCTTCCCGAGCATCTGAGTTCAGCACGGTTTATGTTTGAGTTTGTATTGACCAGCTTTGTTTCTGTTGATAGTTTCGTTTTATGTTAATTTTCGTGTTTTGAAACTTTGTCAGATTGTCATAGACTTATTAGCTTTGGGTGTACCGTTTGTAGCATTCGCCTCTTCTAGACAATACTTTACAAGCTGAAAAAGACAATACAGTAGTTATAGAGTTAAAAATTATTGGCATTAACGAAAAGTGCTTTCCCATTTTTTACAGGGAATATACACGTTCTAGTAGCGTAAGAGATACAACATCGAGGTATGCTAGAGATACATGTGCAGGCAGAGGTAATTCTAATACAGCAGCCAAAAGAGGTCAAAGAGGAAATTCAGGTTTTGGTCGACAGGATAACCAACAGATGAGAAGTAATTCTGCATCGTGAGTTTTTTTTATACATAAGTTTTATTTTGTCATTTCTTCAACAAATTATTTTTTAACTCTGTCAGCGTCTGCACACTGTTTGTTTTTTAATAATAGTAAAAGTAAACAATTCATCAAAATTTTCTCAATTTGATATTTACCATTTAAAGATATATTATCTTTTTGCAAGTTTATTTTTTTTATAACACTTATATTTTCTCACTTAATAACCCTTTATAAAGCAGTTTAACAACATATATTGTGCGCCATGGTTTTCATACCAAGGAGTTGACTATCAAAAACAGACAAAATATTTTATAGTTAAAAACCTCTTCTCATCAGCAATTTAACACCCCCGTATGTCCCTTTTTAGGATCTTTCGTTGTTTTTTTGTAGTAACATTTTCGATTACAAAGTTTTGTGTTATATTTCAGAAACCCAAGAGTCGCAAAAGGAGGACATAACATGAGCAAAAAAGGCGAAAAACACTGGAAACAAATTTTTGGATACAGTCGATTACTTGAACTAATAAATAAACTACCGAGCGATGTAGTTTTTGAATTCAGCGCTAATATAGATTTGTTAAAGGATGTCCTCGATTGTACAAACCACAGTGATGAAATGATCAATATGATATTGAATTGTCTTTCTAAAGCTTGCAAGTATACAGGGCTTAGACAACAAGTTCTACATGTATTAACTACACTCGAAGCCTCGGAATTTCTAAAGATAACTCTTCTTAAGTTTATTGTTAAATTGAAGTCATTACCCGAGATAAGCTTGGAGGAGTATGAAGCTTCTATGCTATACATTCTGAATATTTGCAAAGAAATAAAATCAAGGATACCAAGCTCAATGTTTCAAGTTGTAGGTATAACAACTATTTTAGGCCAGATAGTATCAAAGCTTTCAGACAGTGAAAGAGCCAGTTCGCAAGAATTGATACTGGCTTATAAACACTTAGATGACTCAAACGAAGAAGAAATGGAACAGATTACCAGTGATAATAATAAGTCATATAGACAATCGAATTTCGAGTCTAACCAACAACCACCACAAGACTTCCATGAAATTCCAGTGTTTCCAGAAATGCATGATATTCATGTTGATATATTTCCCTTTTTAAGAAAAAATAAGATTTTTGGTGGATATGAAAATCTGCAACATTATCTGGACGTACAATTCCGATTACTTAGAGAGGATTTTATTGGACCTTTGCGTGATGGAATTCAAGATTACATAGCAGCTTTAAAAAGACCAAAGGAGAAGGGAAATAGTCCGAGGGAGATAAGGGTGTACACTGATGTACAGCTAATAAGTACAGTATGTAACAGTAGTGGCTTATGCAGAAGAGTAAGTTTCTCATGTCAAGGTTTTAAACGTATTAGATGGGAATCAAGCAAGCGCCTTTTGTTTGGATCTTTAGTATGCTTATCAACAGATAATTTTGACACACTGTATTTTGCAACTGTCGGAAACAGGGATCTGAAAGACTTGAAAAAAGGATTGGTTGATTTGAAATTTGAAACCGATGCAAGAGAAATAGTATTGTTATCCGAAGGAGCAGTGCTGGTTATGGCTGAATCAAACGCATTTTTTGAAGCGTACCGACATGTGTTGACAGGTTTAAAATCAATGCACAGAGGAGACCTTGCATTTGAGAAATATATTGTTTCCTGCGAAACAGATGTCGATCCTCCAGCGTACCTTCAGAGGAATCCTAGAGCTCGATATGATCTCAGACCACTAGTAGACACGGATGTTACAATTTATGACAAATCATGTCATAATTTAAGAGGGCGCCAGCTAGCGTATACATTTAGTGCACAATCACAACCAGCTTACAATGTCAAAGTTAGCAATGTAAGAAATTGGCCAGCCCCGGAGATGTTACATTTAGATGAATCGCAGTTTAGTGCAGTTCAAATGGCTCTTTCAAAGGAATTTGTCATCATCCAAGGACCACCAGGTACAGGAAAGACATATATCGGCCTTAAAATAGTAAAGGCTCTTCTTCACAATAAAGATATATGGTGTCCTGATGAAAACAATTCTAGTCCGCTCCTGGTAGTATGCTATACTAATCATGCGTTAGATCAGTTCCTTGAAGGAATTTTAGGTTTTTACAAAGGAAATATTTTACGACTTGGAAGTAGAAGTTCCAGCGAAGTAATGAAACTGCATAACATTAATTCAAAGAGAATGGCGTTGCGAAGAGATAGAAGTGCGCCTCTCGCTTTTTTCCGAGAAAGGGCAAAAGCACGTGTCCATATGAACTCTCTGAAGGCTGCTATAAATAAAATTTCAGAAAGAATTGAAGCAGCTAAGCGAGAGGTGTTACACGAAGAAACGCTGGAGACAGCTATAGGACAGGGATTATGGCGGCAGTTGATACACGGACATCAGCTATTGATACAAGAAATGAGAGTACATGGCTTTATTCAACCATTGGGGAAGAAGAAAAGTGCCATTTTGGAGTGGCTTGGCTATGGAAATCTTACATGTGGTCAGGAAACATTACATTTACCCTCTTTGTCAACAACGCAGGGTATTTTTACCGGAAACGATCAAGATGATGATGAGGACGACGAAGATGAATTTATTGATGCACTTGATGAAGCTGATGGTGAAATGAAGAATAGATTGATGGACATATTTGATGATGAAAATTATGAAGAAATAGACGATGATGGTGCTATAGCTGAAATAACAAATATGTTGCAAACAATTGGGTTAACAACAAACACAGTGGCATTAGATGTTTCAAGCATCGGGAAAGAGGAAGCAGTCGGAACAGAAGAATGGACACTTGATCGGAAACAGAAAAAAGCCATTAAGAAAACAATAAGAAAAGAATTGGCATCGTCAGATAAAATGAATTGTAGGGAAGTGACTAGGATACAAAATATATGGAAAATCGAACAAAAAGAAAGATGGCGCCTTTATAGAAACTGGGTACATAGCTACTGTGCAACTCTACAAACACAAGTTGAATTAAGAGAACATGAATTCCAAGAAGCATGCGACATTGCAAATGAAATGCAATTGCATGAAGACAAAGAGATCATGCGAAGATCTTCAGTGATTGGTCTAACAACAACATGTGCTGCACGGTATCAATCAGTTTTGAAAGAAATAGGACCAAAAATAATTGTTGTGGAGGAGGCGGCCGAAGTACTTGAAGCCCACGTTATCACAACGCTGAGCAAGCACTGTGAACATCTTATTTTAATAGGTGATCATCAACAACTGAAACCAAATCCGACTGTATACAAACTGGCTAGAGATTACAAACTAGAAATATCCCTTTTTGAAAGGCTGATCAACAATAAATTGGATTACCGTTGTCTCGCACTGCAGCATAGAATGCGGCCTGAGATATCTAGAGTCATGAGGATTATATACCCTCACCTTTTAGATCATGAATTCGTGAAATCTTATGAGCCAGTAAAGGGAGTATCGAAAAACGCATTTTTCATTGAGCATACTGAAATGGAATTGTCTGATGCAGACATAAAAAGTCACTCTAATATACACGAAGCAGAGTATATCGTAGCATTGTGTACATACCTACTGCTGCAAGGATATAAACCTGCTCAGATTACTGTTCTTACTCTTTATTCAGCTCAGTTATTTGAATTAAAACGGAGAATGCCGAAATCGAATTTCAATGGCGTGCACTTAACAGTTGTTGATAACTATCAAGGAGAGGAAAATGATATAATCCTCCTTTCATTAGTTCGCAGCAATGCTAGAAAAAATTTGGGATTTCTGGGCATTGAAAATCGTATCTGCGTATCGTTATCCAGAGCGAGAAAGGGGTTATATGTCATAGGCAACTTTCAAATGTTGAAAAAAGACAAGCTTTGGGGCAAAATCGTGACTCTAGCTAGAAAAGAAAAGATGATTGGAAACAGTCTTGCATTATATTGTCAGAATCATCCAAACGATGGTGGAATACATGCCATCACAGCAAACGATTTTAAACAAGCACCTGAAGGAGGTTGCATGAAGCCATGTGAGTTCCAGTTAAAATGTGGACATGTATGCACCAGAGCTTGTCATATTTATGACAAGAAGCATAAAGAATTTATGTGTATGAAACCATGTGAAAAAATTGTTTGTGAATTCGGTCACAAATGTTCTGGTATCTGCAGCAAGAAGTGCAAGAAATGTAAAATTACAGTTCCAAAAATCATACCGAAATGTGGACACGTGCAAAATGTACCATGCTCCCAGGAACCAATTACATTTGCATGTCTAGAAAAATGCGAAATTATATTGTCATGTAAACATATATGCCAGAATTCATGTGGTGATATTCATACAGTTTCTTGTCAAGAAGAAATAACCAAAACATGGCCGTGTGGTCACTCATCGACAGTAAAATGCTGTAAACAAGATGGAAAATGTCCGAAACAATGTCGCCAAATTTTAGACTGCGAACATATTTGCAAAGGCACATGCGGAGAATGTTTATATGGACGACTTCATAAATCATGCAAAAAAGATTGCAAACGCCCTCTTGTCTGTGAACATCTGTGTAAAGACAAATGTTCAAACTGCCCACCTTGTGCACGTAACTGTCAGACTCGTTGTGTTCACAGCAAATGTCAAAAATATTGTGGTGACGTATGTATTCCATGTGTCGAACCATGTGAATGGCAGTGTGAACACCATTCATGTAAAGAGGTCTGCAGTAAACCTTGCAAAAGACCTCGATGTAATCATTCGTGCAAGAAAATGCTTAAATGTGGACATAAATGCATTGGTCTTTGTGGTGAACTATGTCCTGATGTTTGCAGGATATGCAATCACGATAAAGCGATAGAAATTTTCTTTGGCACAGAAGATGACGACGATGCGCGTTTCGTTCAGTTGCAAGACTGTCGCCATTTCTTTGAAGTGAGTGGACTAGATCGTTGGATGGATGAAAATATTGACAGCGACCTGACCAAGACCAGCATCAAACTGAAGGAGTGTCCTAAATGTAAGACTCCAATTAGAAGAAACTTGAGATACGGAAATATGATAAAAGAAGTTCTAAAAGACATAGAATGTGTTAAAAAACAAATGATTGGTGATGAAAAGAGGATTGATGGAATAATTGAATCGATTCAAGAAGGAATTGTCAAATTAACATCAGAGGATCGTGCAACCGTGAAACAGCAAATGGCTAATATGTCAAAACGACCAGTTTCCGTCCAGAATTTCGGAACAGTGAATAATCAGGTTAATTTCTTTGCACGCCTTTCTGGTCTAGAAAAACAACATAAAAAGGAGACCGATTCTCAACCAATGCTCAGGATGTATTCGGCTGGATTTTATAATGACATAAAATGTCTACGTGATTTCATAGCAAAAGAACGCAAGTATTTCACTACACAAGAAGTTATTGATATAATTGATGAATTCGACAGATTGAAGCTTTTGGTACATTTCTTACACTTCAAGGTTAAAGCATCGGGAAGAGCTCTTAGATTTGATGATGGGAAGAAGACGGTTGACATGAACACAAGTGAAGATTACCTGACAAATGGCAAAAGATTATCTAAAGAAAGGAAAACTTTTGTTCAGGAATTCATAGAAAGGATGAAAGATTTATTTCCAAGGACAGGACTAGGAATTACTGACGATGAGCGCATGGAGATCGTAAAGGCAATGGACTTGTCAAAGGGCCATTGGTATAAATGTCCTAACGGTAAGAAGAAAGGCTTGGTTTTAAGATACTCCGATATTATTTTGTTAATTGCCGTAAAACATACGTTTGAAATTGTTAAATCTCTGTTGTTTGAAATTCCTCTGCTAAAAAAGATCCATAAGGTAGCAATACACAGTTAGGAGTTTGGTTTCACATTTTGGCCGGTGTTTTTTTTCAAATATAAAAGTTATAGTTGAATTGAATTAATGTTTAGACAACTGAGCCCTAATTTCGCATTCAAAGATGGTTTATAAGAACATCAAAGTTATTTTTTACATGTTATATGGGCTATTTTCAGAATCTGTTTGACTCTCCGTATTTTCATAGTTGTCAGACCACCAATTACTCCCTCCAATTTAGAACGTATGTAAAATTAGTCCTACTTTGACACAAAATAGTGCTTTTGATGTCATTGTTTACTTAAACTAACCAACAAATTTGCAGAAATGAAACTTTTGGTGAAAGGAAAATATATTTAGACCATTTTGAGCCAAAATTCACTTGCCTATGAGTTTGCATTAAAAATTAGTTGAAAATTGGCATGTAGAAAGGTGATACATGTACAATTGAGGATATACCTGGTTTCCTTGAAGTTAAACTTAAGGTAAAATATTTAGAAAGCTGTGAAAATTGCAAAATTTGGTTGAACAGATAGGGATTTTTAATTGGTGGTCTGACACCTGAATTCATAGCGAGACCTGCCATGGGTCCAGAATTAATGGTAATGTTTACGAACACTTTTTTCCTACACAAAGTTTTTGACGCAATTTTACAAAAAATGAGATGAAACACGTGATTTTCATTGAATTTACTGATAGATATATGTAAAATGTTTCAGATAAGGTAATACATCAAGCGATTGAAATTCTACTTTTAGCCAAATTTTGAGGAAATATGTGACATCTTTTCCCCCTTTTTGCAAAAATTTATAGCAAATAAATGCAGATTGTTGCCATGAATACACCCAAAAGAAATTATATTTTACCATTGTATATACTGGATAATCTATAAAATATTTTGACTACATACATATGCACATATATGACACAAACAGTAAGCTAAATAATGCAAGAAAGCAATAAAAGGGGATGGTAATATTTATGAGGGCAAAGTTTGAATTTATTCATAACTGTTTATAGCTACCTAAGCAGGCACGGAAAGCGGACTCCGTGTTAGTAGTTTAACATATGTCGAGGGAGCAAACACAAATACATAATCCCCTTTTGGAGATAAATGGTTGCTCCCTTTAATTTTGTTTTAAATTCTATCTAAATTGTTGGACATCAAGTTTTTAGTCAAATGTCAGAGACATTCATGTAACATCAAAAGGATGAAATATATTATTTAAAAATTAAATAATAGGCACACAAAACCAAGCAGTATTGAATAATATAAACAACAAAAATCAGAAAATACTAACGTAATATTTAGCAACCTATCACCAGAATATTAGAAGCAGTTGAAAACTCTTAGTACTGCGCATGGCAAGTAAAATTCGCAATGCGCTTCGATCATCGTTGTGCTCTATTAGGCCTTTTTAACGTTTTTTATTTGAGCGTCACTGATGAGTCTTTTGTAGACGAAACACGCGTCTGACGCAAATGCAAAATTGCAAGCTTGTAATCCATGATGAGTTTATTCACATGATAACCCGCAAAGTAATGTAATAAAAGAGGGAAAATGACGGTACATGACTACAAAACATGTCACTGAATTAAAATAATAATTCATGGACGTTTTTATTTAAAGAATAATTATATACTTACAGGGCATGTGTACGCGATTGGAGAATGCGGTGGTGCTACCGTAGAAACCACGTGTCCAGAATGCAAGTCAACAATTGGAGGTAGTGGCCATAGACTTAGAGGTGACAATGCGCTAGCCTCTGAAATGGACGGTGCAACACATTCTGCCTGGTCAGAACAGGCACTTATGGAAAACTACGATCCTTTTGAAATTAGATTTTAAGATATTGATCAGAAACACATTTATTGAATAGTTAATAATGTACTTTGTTGTAAAAAAAATTCACGCTGTATAACCATTAGACTTGTCTTGTATACAAATTTGTTAACTCGCACTGAACAACCAATTGATCATTTCGTTTGAAAAGGAAAATATCATAGGCGGATCCAGGGGGGGGGGGGGGGGGGGCAGTGGGGCGCGGGCCCCTTTTCATGGGAAAAATTCGGTTAATTATATAGTGAATGATTGAAGCATGACTCCTGCCTTTAGGTCAGTCAGCCCATCCCCTTTTATGAAAAGTTTTGGATCCGCCACTGACTATTGTTCACGCAATTGTCGCATATAAAATGGAATGCAATTTTGAATTTATGCATGCTCCTTTCCATGACAACGATACACATTGGGCTGTCCATGAATACGAAGAGTATGTGATAATTCTTAGCTTTCTGGATTTCTAATAAAACGGAAACAACTTTGAATCACAATGATTTTGGTCATAACGATCATTTATTTGATATTTCTTATGCTTATATTCAACTAGTTGTTTAAAAGAAAGACGGAAATATTAAAATAAACTTTATCAGTTAATTTTGAAATACATTGTATTTTGTTAGATGACTACACTGGCTGACACTTCAAAAAGTACATAGTACTTAACGCATGATCGAATCCGAACGGTCTAAAACAAAATTATGAGGGTCAATTTTAATAGACGCATAAATTCAGCATTCAGAATATTTTTGAATTATTTCAAATGATAAAGTTTGACCGTTGAACAGAATGTACACGTAGGAATTTGATTTTTTTTTTAAATTAACTCACATTCAGCTTTATAAATCTACCATCACATGTATGTGTAAATAAGTTTGAATCGTGCTATTTATTAGTTACTAATAAAAGTGTCAATAAGCTAAAGATATAGGATCATAATGTAAAGTATTGTTCAATTAAATGTATTTTGTTTTATTATACTTTGTGTTCTAGTATCATTACTCTTTGAGAAATTCCTATACAATATTCACGGTGGGTATGGTTGTCCTGCGAGAGAACGTACTGTGCTGGTGATTTGGTCCTGACGGGTGCTGGTGGGTCCTGATTCTGTGCTGGTGGGTTTGTTTACATTGTATCAGAACGGCAATAAAACGACTGTTTTGTTGCTTAATTTTTCTCTGATGTGTCATAAGTACCATGCAAAGTATATTACAACAATATTATATTGCAAATGTCGGGCAAGTTCGTTAAACGGAATTGTCCTGACGCTGTGCTGGTGATAAGAAAAACGGTCCTGGTTCTGTGCTCCTATGTCCTGGTTCTGTGCTTTTATATTTTATTTAAAAGTGGCACATTTTCAAGATCATTGATGCTGTACTGTTATTGACTTATTAGCTATTGTCTGCTTTCTTGAAATTGACATTGTTGTGAATCTGTTTACTGTTATTATGAAAGAAAAAATACCCCTATTTTAAAAAAACTAACTGTAATCTTATTTATTGGCCTGTTAATGGAACACTTCTTGCCCCCTTTTAAGATAAGAAAATATGTTTACGATTTTCGGGATTACGATCATTTTGCAAGAACCAAAGGAAGTATATGTTAACAACCATACGTCATCGTACGACCTTCAACAATAACCCATAAAATAAAAATGTAAAAGGTTTTGCATAAAAATGGAGAGCAAAAATATAGAACAAAGGACTTTCTAAGCGTTTGAATCATGTCTTTAGCAGCTTAAAACACATTTGTTTGTGAACAATTGAGTGCTGACTATAAGAATGACAATATTATTGCGGGTTTTCACATTTATTGTCAATGTACAGCACTATATTAATGGTTTGATGGGTTTTTTTTTGGGGGGGGGGGGATAAGTTAGAGCGAGGTTACAGTGAAAGCTTGGAATAGTTTTCCGTAAGATTGAAAAGTTGTATTGTAAAAGAAAAATGTATCTTATAGCTATTAAGAATCACTTGCTGTAAGATTTTTCCAACAATCAGGTATTTTTTTTCGAAAGTTCAATAGAACACTAAAAAAAATCACTCTTTTATGAAAGGGCAGGCTAGAATATGTCAGAGAATGAAGACGAAATAACCTAGAGAACACTAATAGAATTAAGATGTCTTAGCTTTTTTCATTTCAAAATAAATATTTTTGATAAAGAATTACGGGGGAGGAAGTGAACAATGTGTCCTTCTTTTCTTTATATAAATATTTTTCATGAATAAAAATAAAATGTGCCTTGATTATGATTGAAAATGATTAAATGGAAAAAATACCCTACTAAAATTTACTTTTATTTTAATATTGGTAATATCACTAAGCTTTTAAGTTTTGTGTGTCAAACACACCATCTCTGTAGTAATGACTCCTTACTAAGATATTTCACTTCATTCTTTTTTTTTTCTGCATATTTTGATATTGTGAATTCATAGAATTATTATATTAAAATGTAGCCTTAATTTATATCTAAAAAAAAACCTGAATCTAAAGCCAGATATATCAAATATTTGTGTTTCCATCTCTCCGTTTTCAGGACTTTAACAATCAACAATAACACGCCTGGAAAGTAAAATGCGTACTGGGCTGTCTGTAATCGACCATTTTTAGACACCCCAGGCTCCTAAAAAAACAAGCCGGGGTGGGGGTTCAAAGATGCAAATTAAGTACTTATATCAATATTTTATCCTTTCGTGTACGGTTCATGACCCCTCCTGTGGCCTGTCAATTCCGAAATGTGCAAACTGCAATAGTATCAAAACAGCACAGACAATGAATAATAGAGATATAATTTTGTACATATATCAAGGGGAAACTTCTTGCAAAGCATTATTATTTATAGTTCGTTATTGTATTTAGTAGAAAAAGAGAATTTAGTGAAAAATAAAATCACTATTTTTGTAGAAAATTCACAGAGATTTTTGTTATGTTTAGCATGGGATCAACACAGTGGTTCATTACTGAGTAAAAAAAATCAAATTGTCTATCTACCTTGCACATTTCAGAAAATTCAGATCAGATAACGAAACTGGTTCCAGCAACATTTATAAGCAATTTAAGATTGTGACCCTCACAGTTTCCATTCAACACAAATATTCTCGTTACAACGAATCATTTTAAAAACAAAAATACGTGTTGCATGCAGCCTTTTCTTTATCTATTAATATATGTATACGGATAAAGTTATGAAAGGCAGCAGGGTCATCAGGGTGAGGAGTCCATGTCATCTGAAATAAATGCTTAAGCATAGATCTAGAAAGCGACATATAATCATGATATAAAAAAAGTCTCTTCTTTTCGACTTTTGTCGAACAAATTGACACATCAAATGAAATATATAGTATTGTGAAATTTTTAACTTGTTTTAGATACTATATATTGTTATCTGATATTGGACGAAAGATGTTGCCCTTTTATGTTATTATGTAATACAAGTTCAGATCATTTGAAATCACATAATAAACAGCCAAATGGATGCACAAGAGCTAAAATAGGAGTCCTAGATCCTGTTGGCAACAATTATCTGGCTAATTTTATTGATTTTGTAACATTTGTTTCAAATATGACCAACTTCTTATCCAAAATCACCAGCACCGTATCAGGACCCACCAGCACAATGACAGGACCCACCAGCACAGTATCAGGACATGAATAAATTGAGAAAATGCTTAATTTTAATGAAATTGCAATGTTTTTTCACAAAATTGTTTTGTCGTGTGGATTGCGGTATAGAAGGCGGACACTATGAGCACTTTTGTTTTATTTTTTCAGTTCGAGATTTTCTGAAAATGAGCATTTTTGTGTTACGCTTACTAAAACAGTTTAGAGGGTCATTTTTTTAATGGTTTATATATGAACCCATAAGAAACGAAATTGAAAAATCTCAACTGTTTTCTTCCATTTTTTATGAGTGAAAACATCATTTTCGTCTTTGTTTACATTTTTTCATTGATCACCAGCACCCGTCAGGACCGAATCACCAGCACAGTACGTTCTCTCGCAGGACAACCATACCCACCGTGAATATTATATGAAAGAATATTATGAAGAAACGTTTTATTTATGCATTATGATCGTTAATAATTTGTTTGGGAATTTTCCCCTAAATGACCTATATGATTCTGAAATATCTGCTTCATAGAAATAAATGTACGTACATGTATTTGTTCAAGTTTCACTACAAAAAAACGACACACTTATTTTTGAAAGATTATCATTATGTAATGGACATTTTTTCGCAAATTATGAAAAACTTGTAAATTGTGTTTTCATAGTAACGGTAAACCTTTACATAACGGGTGCATGTCACATATGGAGCAGGATCTTCTTACCCTTCCGGAGTTCCTGTGGAAACCACCGGATTTTGATTGAGCTCTTGTTGTTCAGGTTATTTTTTGTATTCTATGCAGTGTATTTAGCAGTTTTGTTGGCATTTTCATGGTTTTGTTTTTTTGCCATTGGTATTGTTTTCGACTTATGAGGTTCCCATAGGTTTCTTTTGTCTATTTTCTGGGTTAGTAAAAATCATCACAACGGACTTCTTTTTTGTTTTGGTAAAAACTCCTTTTGTTACAACACATCCAATATGTTAACAAAAAAATGATGCGCAGGTCAAAGCTTGATACGACCGCAGTGGTCGAACTCTGAACAATTAGGGACAGTATGGACACAAAATACAAGCTTGATACATTTGGATTGTGATTGAAAATTTGACACAGCGTAGATTACTGACACAGAATGAATGTGGTCTGATGAACTAAATATTTTTTTTTACCTATTATGGTCTATATCAAAAATCTAAATACATTGATTATTTCAGCATATCAAAGAATCCAAAGAAATAAATTTTTGATGAAATCAAATAGAGTTTAATTTTGGACCCTTTTGACCTCAATGTAGACCAATTTGATAACAGCATTATTTATAAACTGTGAATCTACATCTTGAAATATTCTTACTTTAATAAATGGAAGAAACTTGTACAAAATCCTGCAGCATTTTAAACAATTTTACAATGATATAGTGCTTGATTATATAAAAATAAAAAAAAATAAATACATAGATTCAGCATATCAAGGTACACAACGCATTCGTTTTTTGTTAAAATCAAAAGTAGTTAAATTTTGGACACTTCGGAACTTTTTGAATGCGGGACAAAAAATTAAAAATCGTAAAACATAATTAGATTCGGCATATCAAAGAACCCAAATAATTCGATATTTGATGAAATCAAATGGAATTTATTTTTTTACCTCAATGTGACCAATTTGATAACGTGGACGAAAAATCAAAATCTAAATACACGGTTAGATTAAGCATATTAGAGAACCCTATATATTCATTTCTTGTTGAAATCAAACAAAAGTTTAGTTTTGGACCGCAATTTGGACCAACTTGAAAACTGGGCTCATAATCAAAAATCTAAATCTAGGTTAACATTCAGCATATCAATTAACCCAAATAATTCAATTTTTGGACCAACTTGAAAACTGGGCCCAAATTCCAAAAAACTAAATACATGCTTAGATTCAGCATATCAAAGAACCTCAATAATTAAATTTTTAATGAAATCAAACAAAGTTTAATTGTGGACCCTTTTGACCTCATCTGGACCAATTTAAAAAAACGGGGCCCAAATTCCAAAAACTTAATTCACGGTTAGATTCGGTATAAAAAAGAACCCCAAGAATTCAAGAATAAAATCCCATTGAAATTGGTCAAGAAATAAGCAATGTATATAAAGTATTAGAAAAGTACTGTTATTGGTCCCTTTTTAGCCACCAAATTCGAAAGTTTGTGCTGTAACCCCCAAAATCAATCATAACCTTCCCTTTTTGGTATGGAACCTTGTGGTACAATTTCAAAAAGTCCATACACTTACACACAAGTTATTGTCTGGAAACTAGAAAAAAATACTTATTTTGACCCTTTGTGGACCCCTTGTTCCTGTGCTGTTAAGACCACAACCCCAAAAATCAATCCAATCCTCCTTTTTGTGGTTTCAAACCTTGTGTTTAAATTTCATAGAGATCCATTTACTTCACCTAAAGTTATTGTCAGGAAACTAAGTGTCTGCAGACGACGACGCACGACGACAACAATATGATACCAATCTACGAACACATGTTTTTTTTACGCTGGTATAAAAAATATTCTTAAAAATCACCTTTTTGAATTCATGCGATTTCCTCAGTTCGTCTTTGTTACCTTGGTTTGTCGTCTCAATCAAATTTTGTATTTGAATTTTGATAAATTGCTGTTGCCTTAATTTATATCAAGTTTCCCCAAAACGAAACAGTTACATAATGTTCCCTAGGCTAAATGATAACAAAATATTATCTCTTTTTGATTTTCTTCCATGTATAATATTGACAGAAATATACTGACATCGTGTGTAATTAGTAGAAGTGAAAAGAACAAATCTTGATCCATTTGGTTAGGCAAACCGTGCAACTTTCACGTTAATTTATCGACGAATGAAGTCAACACATAATATAAACTACCTATAAAAGAAAAGAAAACTTCTAGTTTCATGTTCTAAACATTTCTTTTTATTCGAATAGTCATGAATCATCATAATCGTAATTACCGTTCTCGAAATAACGTGTCTATAATCTATAGTTATATACATACATGTACTTGCTATAAAAAGGGAGATGAAGGGAAAAAAAAGTAACAAGAGAATATGAATCATTTATCTCAATTGAAATAACATACCAGTTAAAAATTGTTTCACGAGTGAAGTCGCTTTTAAACACGTGTGTCAATCTTTTATTGCTGATTTAGTTATTGGATAGATTTTTAATGATGACACATAATATATACTGCTTATATTGCTGGAAAATTCTTAAACAATGAAATATGAAACAACCTTAAAAAGCAACCACTATTTGAACAATACAAAACAGGGGTAGATCAAACCATTTTAAAAAGGGGGGTTCCCAACCCAGGATAAAAAGGGGGGTCCAACTAAATGACCCCATTCAAATGCATTGACCGGTCATCAAAAAAGAAGGGTTCCAACCCCAGGCACAGTGGCGGATCCAGAAATTTTCATAAGTGGGGGCCCACTGACTGACCTAAGAGGGGGCCCGCTTCAGTCACGCTTCAGTGATTCCCTATATAAGCAACCAAATCTTTTCCAAAAAAGGGGGGGCCGGGCCCCCTGGCCCCCCCCCCACCCCTAAATCCGCCTCTGAGGCACCCTCCCCATTTGGATCCGCCACTGCAATAATACACATATATTTCAACAGTGCAATTTTCGACTATAAACAAAAAAAGAAAATAATGAGTTATAGATTGTACTAGAAAATAATAATAAACATGTGAGATTTCATTACTACTACATGTACATCAATCATGTTGCATTTTCTTAAAGATCTTTTATAAAGTCCTTGTATTAACTTCTAAATCTAAAGCAATTCTAATTTTGTACAATATTCAAAGTCATGTTTGATTAAAATATTATATTCATTGAAAATCTTGATAAATAAGATGTGAAAATCACTCAAAATAATTTAATTAAAGATAGCATAAAAAACAAACAGAAAAACATGACATGGCATGTCATTCAAATAAATTAAAATCTGATCTGAAATGGGTCGTAATTGCCCATGTTGGCTTGTTCTGACCAAGCAGGATTACTAGCTCCGTCCATTTCTGGTGCAAATCTATTATCTTGTCTAAGCGTATGTCCAGAACCACCAACGACTGACCCACAATCTGGACATTTACTTTCCACAGTAGCACCTCCACAATCAGCAATACAATAGACGTGTCCTGCATAAAGAAATTATTTTTATTATCAGTATAATAATAAGTTGTGTTTCTACGGTAAATATGAATACAACAAATCTGCCTTTTTCTTTATTGGTTGCTGTATACATAACTTTATATTTCATTTTGCTGTAAACATATTCGTAAAAACTTTCATCAAAATTCTATAATATTTTCTAATGACTGAAGCTATATGCTATTCTTATGTTTTACTGTTATACCACTGTCCCAGGTTAGAGGAGGTTTAGGATCCCGCTAACTTGTTTAACCCCGCCACATTCTGTATGCATGTGCCTGTCCCAAATCAGGAACCTGTGGTTGTCGTTTGTTTATGTGTTACATATTTGTTTTTCGTTCATTTTTTTCTCATACATTAGGCCGTTAGTTTTCTCGTTTGAATTGTTTAACATTGTCATTTCGGGGCCTTTTATGTCTGACTACATATGCGGTATAGGCTTTGTCCATTGTTGAAAGCCGTACGGTGACCTATAATTTTTCATTGTTGTGTAATTTTGGTCTCATGTGGAGAGTTGTCTCATTAGCAATCATACCACATCTTCTTTTTTTGTAACTTTTCCTATATATAAAAGGTGTATAATAGACGAAAGTATACATGCAAGCAATTTGGTTTCTTAGCTTTGTATTATTTTAACATCAGGAAAATTTTCATCGCATATAATATGGTTTGATTGGTTAATCATTCAAACTCAATGTAAAAACTACAGAAAAAGTTATCAGAGTTTACAAATTGATATATTTTCCAAATTTCATTATATGGTAATGTCCTTGATTGGCTAGGAGGAACCCAAAACAGATAATTATGAAACACGGATAATATTAGAGGTGCAAAATGTTTTAAGATAGAAATATTCTACGAAAACTATTTATAAAATCTATCAGCTTTCTTTAGTGATACCAATTCATTCACCCTTTGGGGATATGACAAAGCTAATGCGTGTTGTGAACTTTACATGAAAAACTAAATTGATAACAGGACACGTTTAAAAACCTTTTCAAATATACAAGGTTGTTTGGTTTGTTTGACAAAAGACCCATCAGAGAATCTCGAATTTAAAGCAAATTAATGGCCAACCATGTACAAAGCTGAAAAGCACTGAATACCTAAAAATCTGAAAAGGTTTTGCCAAAAACAGCTACAGCAAAATATTCATCAGAAAACATAAGCAGTTTTGAACTATTCAGTTTTTTGTAAACAGCAGATTTGAAAGTAAACCTCAATCATAGATGGCATCAACTTTATGGTTGTAAATAAACTTGTAATGATGCGTTTGATTTCGCACGCTAGTCGTCGTGCGTAAACAATTGAACTTATATTGTAAATAAATGGAGAATGGGTATATTTTACATAGATGTTGTTCCTCGCTTGCAGATACGAAACCCCTAGATAAGTTTTTTGACACTTCATGTATAGGTAGCAAAAGATGCAAGGTCCCAATTCCAACCGGAAGTAGCTGTATAACTATATATCACACAAAAGTAAAAGGACAATCTTAGCATGGGCCTAATACCGGCAGAAGTTTAAAAAAATATTTTTATATCCAAATCAACCCTTGGGATGCAGAAGTATGTATTATAAATCACAACTTCTATAAATTATGGCAATGGTATGTTATGATATTTTTTAATCATTTGACTAAACCGAACCAGTTTGTAAATTTCGAAATTATACAGAAACTTAGGTTTTAACTCCATCAGACATAGTTGGCTTTCGATGGATTCGGCTTTTTTTAAGCTGATGTATAGCTCTTTGAGGTTTTCAGTCTCGACAAAATTGCATTTATGTATTGAGAAAGAAGCAATTATAACGATTGGCAAACACATAACTCATGCTTTAGCAAACAACATTCAAATACTGTTTTAATACCTTAATTGGTCATTTCAAGGGCAGTGGTATTGCCAGCCACTAAATGACCCATCCCCCCGATTTGAGACTTGCAGACAGGACAAATTCCATGTTGGTTTGCTCCCCCACAATTACCAATGGCATAAATATGACCTAAAATAAAATCTTTTCTTGTAAAAAGGTTTACATATCTAAAGTAATGCGCATATATACACAAATTTAGATTGCAAGAGCCATTTCTTTAGAGCGGTTTGTAAACGGTCAGACTAAAGAATAAACATGAGAATGAAACTGTCAAACGACTGAAGGACTTTGTTTTACCCTTCCAAAGAAATATCAACTAAAGATGAAAAACCTGCGATGAAATAAATCATATCTTATACATCTCGAGAGGATGAATAATAAAGGCTAGAAACAAGCAGCATATTCTGATTTTTAAAATCTCATGAACAGATCTTGTCATTTTAGAGATTTTGTCACTAATTGTTGTACATTTTCCCTTGAAATGATTAATGCCAGGTGTTTTCTTTGCCACGAGTTTTGTTGATAAAAAAATATCAATTATTCTTAATTTTAAGGAGTCTAAACTCAAATTACTTTCCAATTTTCAAGAAACACTCTTTATCATTAAAAGTTTTACTAATTTAGGGAATGTATAGTACAATTTCATTTTGTAAATTTTCTGTGGTGTAACTGTTATAACTGTTTTATAAAGAAGTTAAATCCAGAAAACAGTTTCGGATTCACCAAATGTATGAGGTGTTATTCCTATCATTTTAGATTTAATATAATTATTTTATTACATTTTAAGTTTTCTTTAGCAATTCGGAAATACTATTCTCAACTTTTAACTATCAAACTTTAACATACCATTTGGACATTTGAACCAATGACCTTTTCCCAATCCAATCGCTGTTACAATGTCTATCCGTTCCTTGTCAGTAATAGCTAATCCAGATAGTGGTAATGCTGTCTTTAATGTTTCGAGTGTTTTGTCAACAAACATCTTTCTAATATTTGTAAATGTCCCTTTTGTCAGGTACTCTTCTGCTGTCATGAAATCGAGACTCAGCTCCCTTGGTAGAGCACTCTCCGTTACTCTTCTTCTTTCCTTGTATTGTAGGAAAATGCGGAGTCTTTGTAAACGATCTAGTTCTGCATTGAGATCATTGGTTTCTTGGACAGTAAAGTATTTTCTCTTTCTAAGAGTAAATTCATGACAATTATCCAAATGTTCAATAGCTTTGTCATTAAGTTCTATGTAATGCACAGAATCTCTATCCTTTTCAAACTTTGCTTTCAAACCATTAACATGACGTACAATGTTGATTTGATTTTCAATTGCTGAAAGTGTGTTTTCGTCAAAAGGACCCTTGGTTAAATCTGAATAATATTCTCTGATTATTCGCTGTTCTTTAACAGGTAAAGTAGGTATTCCTCTAGATATGGATTTTTCCATTTGGGACTTTCTCACATCGTCACCTAACATTCTTCTTTTTACAGATTCAATATCACGAAGCGCTTGTTTAATCATATTGCCATATCGCAAATTACGGCGAATAGCTGTTTTGCATCTAGGGCATTCTTTCAATTTTATGGCTGTGTCGTTGTTTCCTTCACTTATCATGTCCATCCACCGATCTAAGTCAGAAGATTCAAATAAGTGTCCACAATCCTCCAATTGGACATATCGTGCTTCTACTTCGTCCTCACTTCCAAGGAAGACCTCTGTCACAATGTCATTATGACATATCTTACAAAGATTAGGACACGGTTCCCCACAAAGTCCAATACACTGGTGTTTACATTCTAGCAATTTCTTGCATGGCTTATTACAGCGAGGTCTTTCGCAAGGTTCACTGCATATTTTTTCGCATCTATGGTGTCTACATTGCCATTCACAAAGTTCTGCACATGGCACGCAAAGTTGTCCACATTTTTTGCCACAATAGCTGTGTTTACAACGATTCTCACACTGACGAATACATGGTGGACAGCTAGAACAGCTATCTTGGCAAGGATGTTCACATACCAAAGGTCGATTACAGTCTTCGCTACAAGACATATGAAGCCTTCCTTGGAAACATTCCCCACATGTACCCTTACATATATGACCACACTCAAGTTCCTGTCCGCACTTTTTAGTGCAGATTGCTGCACGTTTCTTGTAACAACTGATTTTTTCCGAATGCCCACAGCTCCATGTTTTTACCACTTTCATCGTACAATACTCTGTATGTGCTTCTCCACAAAGATTGCGACATGGATGACCACAAGACAGGCTGGCAAAACATTTTGATGTACATTTCCAGTTTACTGGATCTATATAACACATCACTGCTTCTGTGTGTCCGCATTTTGGAAGTACCTTATCAACCCATTCATGACATTTTCCGCATTCTTGATTGCATCTCCGAGAGCATCTGTGATTTCTTTCACAGAGTATTTTAGTGCATGGTTTATTGCATTCATATTCCTCGTGATCACGATCGTATGTATGACAAGCTCTTGCACAGGTATGACCACATGGAAGACGATATTCGCATGGTTTCATACATCCACCTTCAGGTGCCTTCTTGAAATCTGATGGTTCTGTAGCTAGAAGTCCGTTTTCATTTGGATGGTTTTGACAATAAAGCGGCAAGGCTTCTCCAAGAAACATGTTTCTTCTGGCATGATCAGCGATAGAACACCATAATTTACTTTTATTTGCCATTATTGTAAAATTCCCAATGACGTAGAGTCCTATTTTTGCTCTAGAAAGTGCAACGCAAACTCGATTTTCAATGCTTAAAAATCCAATTTTCCCATCTTCATTACTTCGAACTAAAGACAACAAAATAATGTCGTTTTCTTCTCCTTGATAATTGTCAACAACAGTTACTCTCACGCCTTCATATAAGGTTTTAGGCATTCTCTTCCTAAGAGCAAATAGCTGGCCAGAATAAAGAGTCAAAACGGTGATCTGTTCACGTTCGTACCCTTGCAACAAAAGGTATCTACACAGAGCGACAATGTAATCTGCTTCATGGTCGTTTGAGTGACTCTTCAAATCATCTTCAGAAGTTTCTTCATTTGTGTGATCGATGAAAAATACATTGCTTGATATACCTTTGACATCTTGATATCCTTTCACCGCATCATCATCTTTCAATTCTGGGTATATTTTACGCAACATTTTTGATATATCTGGTCTCATTCGATGCTGAAATTGGAGACAGTCATATGCCATGTTGTTGCATATCATGCGCTCAAACAAAGAAATCTCTAAGTTGTATTTGGTTGCTAGTTTATAAACAGTAGGACTCGGTTTAAGCTGTTTGTGATCTCCTATCAATACTACATGTTCGCATCCTCTGCTAAGAGTACTAACTATATGAGCCTCAAGTACCTCTGCTGCTTCCTCGACTACAACAATTCGTGGTCTGATTTCCTGAAGCACGGACTGATACCTTGCTGCACACGTAGTTGTCATTCCAATTACGGTTGACTGTCGCATGATTTCCCTATCCTCTTGCATTAAAACCTCATTATATTTTGCACATGCTACCTGAAACTCGTCCTCTTTTCCACGTATCTTCTCTTTGAGACTATCGCAATATGCGTTAACCCAAAATCGATATAAGCGCCATCTGTCTTGTTTTCGTAGTTCCCACATATCAAAATTGCGAGAAACTTCTTCACGAGTCATACGATCATTTGATGAAAGTTCTTTTCTGAGCGTTTTTTTCATTTGTTTCTTTTGCTTTTTTGTCATTTGCCATTGCTCAAATAAATTCGATTTTTTATCATCTGCATCTAACTGAGAAACATTTAATGCTATCACTGGCTTTCGTACATCCAAATCATGTAATGCTTGTTGCATTTCTGTAACGAGTGCATCGTTTTCTTCTTCATTTTCCAAATCTTCAATGTCAAGCTGTCTCATGTTCATTTCTGCATCTAACTCATCGATGACATTTATGAACTCGTCCATCAAATCATCTTGGTTCTCTTCGTTGTTTATCTGATTACCGTCATTTACCTGGTCATTCTCAATATTGTTTTCGTTTTGAACTTCCTGTTGCTCTTCTACTGCAGGATCTTCGGTTAAAATGTTGCCATACCCAAGCCATTCCAACATTGCTGACTGCTTCTTCGATTTGTGCATTTCGTATCCATACTGGTACATTCTGAACTCGAAGCCAGAAACGAGACGTGTAAAAGATTTGCCCATAGCTGCTTCTAAAGTGTCTTCGTGTAGTAATTCCCGTCTTGCCATTTCAATTCTTTCGCATATTTTATTAATTTCTTCTTGAAGAGCTTTCATTGTATGCTTAGTTGACATTCTTTCCATATGAATAATTCGAGGTAATTCTCTCTTCTTTCTCATTGTCATGCGCATATTACTGATGTTCAGCTGCTTCATTACCTCACTAGAACTGCGACTACCAAGTCGTAGAATGTCACCTTTGAAAAATCTTAAAATTCCTTCCAAAAACTGGTCTAGTGCGTGATTTGTATAACAGACGACAAGTAATGGTCTATTATCTTCCTGTCCAGTGTCAGGATTAGTATTCCAAAGATTTCTGTTATGGAGAAGTGCTTTAACAACTTTAAGTCCAATGTATGTTTTACCAGTTCCTGGTGGCCCTTGAATAATGGAAAATTCTCTCGATAGGGCATTTTGGACAGCTCTAAACTGAGACATGTCTAAGTGAAATAGATCGTGGGCTGGCCACGTTTTTAAATTGTTGACCTTGACACGGCGAGCTTCCTCAGACCTAACACTGAAGTTGTAAATTGGTTCTCGGGTATCCTCTCGATTTCCAGTTATATTTCTTTTCGCACGTAAAATCATGTCTTCGTCAACTAGAGGCCGTAAATCAAACGTCGCCTCAGGATTTCGCCGGAGGTAAGCAGGCAAAGCTGTCTCCGTAAAACATCTGACAATGTACTTCTCAAATGGCAAACCATCGTTTGGCACATTTTGTAATCCTAGTAGAACATGCCTATAAGCTTCGAAGTAAGCAGTTGTTTCTGCCATAACAAACACTGTGTCTTCTGGAATATTAGCAATCGTCCTGTTATCAGTCTCAAACTTGACATCAACCAACCCTTTTTGAATGTTTTTCAAATCTCTATCTGCAACGGTTGCAAAAAGTAATGTCTGAAAATTGTCAGATGATAAACATACAAGAGAACCGTAAATCAGTCGTTTGCTCGATTCCCATCGTATGCGATCCATTCCTTTACAGTGAAAACTTATCCTACGACAAAGCCCACTATTGTTACAAACCGGACTTATGATCTGTACATCGGTATATATTCTTAGTTCTTGCAATCGCTTAGCTTTTCCTGTTGCATGTACAGCTTCAATATACTCTTTTATGCCATCACGTAACGGACCAATGAAGTCTTCACGTAAAAGACGAAACTGAACATCTAGATAATGGTCGGTGTTCTCATATCCTCCAGTTTTCTTATTGCGTCTAATAAAAGGTTCAGCATTAATCTCCACATCGACCTTTCCTGGAAATATGGTTAATTCACGAAAATCGTCTGGTGGATCTTCTTCATTGTCAACCTCTTGTCGCGTTTTAGTCTTTTTAGTTGCCATTCTTTTGAGAGATTCTTCTTGTCCTTCTTTATACTCCAGATAAGATTCCCACATTTCATCATCTACAACTTCACTAACATTATTTCGCAATGAGTTAAAGGTGGTGTCAAGTATAGCATTTAACCCCATAACTGACACAATTGATTGAGGCATTTTCAGTCTGAAGTCTCTCACTATTGTTAATATATCCCGAAAGGGTTGCTTGTAGTTCATTTGCCTGTCGTGCGAAGCCTCTGTCATAGCACTAAATATATAAGCAGGGAGTGATGATTTGAAGAAGAGTGAGTTTTCCAAAATAACAAATATTTCAATCATACTTTCCCTCAATGTTTCACATTCACTAGCCTTTGCTATACATCTTAGGAACAAAGCTACAATGTTGTTCTCGTGAGTTGCTTCACTTAAAGCTTCTTTAAAAGCATGTTTACGTTTTGATAGAGTTAGAGTAACTTCGTAAGGTTCTTTATCCTTGAGTTCCTGCAGTCTTCGAAATCCTAACAAAAGTTTCCAAGGGACATCTCGATGTTCATTCTGGCGATTAGCATCTCGACTTTGTCCTCCTCGTCCACGCAAAGGACCTCGACCTCTTCCCCGGCCCCTAAATAAAATAATTAAAAATTACAAAAGAATATAAAAATACGTAGTAGTATCTTACATCTTAATGTGCATAGCAAAACTAATAATCTTTATTGGAATAAGGTCCAATATGTAAATCTACAATCTATGTACAATGTATTACCGTTTTAGTGTTGATACTACAATGGGCGTCCAAGTAAAGGGTGCTGGGACTTTATTATGCATTGTAATTTGGGGGGGGGGGGGGGGGGACAATGGTGATTTATTTCATATATGAACACAAATTAGCCTTAAATTCTTTCGGTATTTTTTTCGCTTAGTGTTTTCATTGTGAAAATACATTATGTAGTTATATACTAGTCAACAAAAGAAACGATACAAGAAAATGCATTTTTCATATATAATAAAATTGGATACACTGTATCAAGAAAAATAATTGCCAAATTGGTCTAATATTTATATAGTGTAATTTTGTTTTTATCAAAACTATGATTGATTTAACAAAAATTCGCGAAATTTTGGGAATCTTTGTTATTTAAAAAATCGTATTTAACCCAAAAATTCAGAAATCGACATTAGAACTTAAAACTTGAACTTAGTCTGCTTAATATTTTGAATGCCTTTGCAGATATTGGAACACTTAATTCTCATCTTCGAAACAAAGAGTCGTCTTTTGTCATCATTTCCCGCAAAATAAACATGACCCCAGCAATAACTCGGTATTTTCTAACTTTCCGACTCGGTCAGATTCTTTTAAACATATGTAATTGCTTTGTAAATGAATGTTTTTCATTGGATCATAATTAAACAGTTTTTCCTATTTATTATATTTTATGATAAATTTCAGTTCAAACGTGTGTATCGTTTCTTTAATGTTTATTGATTAGTATATTTATATCATAGTGTATTACTTGATTTATTTCACTTGACTGGGCGGGGTTTAACCAGTTCGCTTTTTAAGATCACACCATCTATCGGGATAAACTCATCAATGAAGTGTCCAGTTATTCGTCTATTATCATAGTACCCTCAGTTCATTTGTATATCCGTTTGGGACACTGATAGGTGATTAGAAATAAATTATAATTATTACGGCCTTCATCCTTATCACACACATCTTCAAATAGATTGTCCTTATGCAAATTAAAACGTAAGCTCCGCCCGATCAGTTGAATTTATTAGTAATACATTGATGGTTGAACACGTTATTTACTCGGTGGATGAAAATTCTTAATTTAACAATACAACTAAGTTAGAGAAAGGGAACGAAAAAAATCAGCAATTTTTCCATGTGTAAAGGGGCATAACTCTAGAATGGTTTAAGTGACACCCCAAAAATTCAAACTTGATATGTATGTTGTTATAATAAGCATTGTGTATATATTTCATTTGGTTGAGGAAAAGTAAAATTAGAGAACGAAAAACAACTTTAGGACGTACGTATATTATACATTGAGTTTAGTTCGTCTATATTATTTTACGACGGGTATCACACGTGGAGCAGGATCTCCTTTCCTTCGGAGCACTGCCTGATTATATCACCCCCGGTTTTGGGTAGGATTCGTGTTGTTTAGTCTATATATTGTGTTTGTGTACTGTTGTTTGTCCTTTCGTCGTTTTTCGTTTCTTGTCATGTAATTAACAGTTTGTTTTCGACTTATGTGTTTGCATATTCCTTTGATATCTTTCGTCAAAATTATAGTGGACTATAAATAACAATCAGATCTCACAATATATCATATAAACTTACCTTGGCCTGTCTGCCATTTTCAGAAAATATTTTTATCTGAAACAACAAACATATATATGACAAGGATTATGTGCATGTGTGTTCATATCATTAAAAAAGTGTACAACAGTTACTGAATTATTCACGAAATTTACAAAGATAACCTATCATTTTAAAAGTGAGGTAAAATCATACAAACATGTTAAAATGTATTTACTCCTTTAACCATTAATACTGAAAATGTTATTGTAAAATAATTTATCCGTATTGACTTTTTAAACCTATTATCTGTAACACTGCATATACTTGAGCACGTCGTTATGATCACTTAGCCATGTTAATCATATGTTACTACTACAAGGAAACACTTGAAATAAAATACCAAAAAGCCGTGCCATAATTTTATATTCAATTTTTCTCTATCCTTTTTATGTTTTTAACATTTATCTCTATGCTTCAAATTTTAGCACCTCAAACTTTCTGTTCTTATTTTTTAACCCTCTTTCTCTAGGGTCCGCTCGACAGTCAAATGATTCGATATTACGATAGTTCAATAGTTCAATAGTACGACGGTTCGATAGTCCGACAGACCGATCCGAAATATCAAATACGATAGAATAAGATGCTATTAGAGGGTGCCCCATTCCCCCCGCAGATCGAGTGCATTGATGTTAAGATATTCGTCAGTCCATCACATTTTATTGGCGGACATTTTCATGAGAGGGGACACTGATTTTATACTTCACTGATTCCTTCTATAATCAATCAATTTTTCCAATAAAAGGGGGCCCTGGTCACCCCTCTAAATCCGCCTCTGCGATTAAGGTATGTATTCTGTCATTTTAATTCATTAAATTAAAAACTATTCTCCGTTATTTCTCTTCTCATTCGTAAAATATACCAACAATACGCATGTTTGAAGGGGTTTGAACAAACATAGTAAGTCTATTTAATTGAACGTCTGAATTGTTTTTAAAAACTTTTCGAATTTAAAAGAAAAGGACTGGGGCCAACTTTTATACATACTAGTTCGATTATTGAGATTGATAATTGAATGTGCTTACATGTATACGGTTGATTTGGTCTCACTGACTAACGACTGAAAATAAGAATTTCAGCAACAAGCAGCGTCAAGAAGTACACTTTGAACATGTTGAAGAAAGTTTATATTTTATTAAAAAATATAAATTTATAGAAAAAAGTGAATTTATTGTAGTTGAATATTTGATGTTTTATAGAGTTTTGTTCCTATTTAAACTTTCTGTTTCGCCTTAAGAACTTTAAAATTGTGTTATTTTAATCACAGTTTTTCGTATCTTTCATTATAAAAAGGAATTGAGCCTGGGTGCCCCCTTTTCCTCTTAAAAAAGCAAAAGATGTTTAAATTTCTATGACCCTTTTATATGTGTTATATTTACATATCGAACAAATAATGATTTTATAATCTTACTTTATCTATAATGCTTTTATTATCATATGTGTGTGTATTAGTAACGTATCTATCCAGATAAGTATTAAAAATAAAACTATCGATCTCTCGAGTTAAATATGTTTGAGATATTACAAACAAATAAAATAGATTGATAGAAATAACCGATTCAAAGCCTTTCTAATCTGACATTATATCTTAGAGACACAAAAAATATATGAGATAAAAAATGGTGTTGAAATACATAAGTTGAAAAACAAAAACAAAACTATTATCATTCGGATAGACAAAAAGTGCCAGACTGGTAGTTTTAAAGGATCTTAAAGGATTCTAGAATACTCGGGACGGGGTGTCATATATTAGACAGGTTCTACTGCATATCATTCAATATCAATCAACTTATTGGTGATGGTGGTAATAAATCACTATTGATACCATATTGTACGGTCAAACTATCGAGCGTCGAATTACCGTTACGGTCTCTTTTTATTCTTTATTTGTTTGTGTCAATTTTTCTGTAGATTTGGCCCATTATTTTTTCTTCTGTAAACCCCATCGAAGTGTTGGATCCAGGGGGTTTTGACCCCCTTTTTGTTGACGATCAATGATTTTGAATGGGGATCCCCTTTTTATCGTGAGTTGCCCCCCCCTTTTAAAATTGCTGGATACGCCCCTTCGTTGAGACCCCCATGCCCCTTGGTGAGATTCACGAATGTTGAAATATATAAAAGGTTTTCAATAATCTTGTTGGTGTGTTGTTGAAGAACTTAATTATATCGACCTCAGTGAGTCTTTCGTTTCGTATTTCATCATTACAAATCTAGGCTATACAGCATATATTTGACACAGGCCTTTGTACTTCTAGTGTAAAGTTAAGCACATATAACAGCTACAAATTATTTTCTATTTCGGTTTAAAGTTCAACACGTCCAAGTTGAACATCGTTAACATCGCCAAGTCCTCTTGATTAGTTAACAAGTTGAAAAAGCCCAACTATTCATGAAATTATGGAGTTTCCCTTCTCAAAATGTCAACCAAGAAGCCATTTTGCACCTACCTTAAGTCAGCTTCTCTATTTGAACAAAATGTCGTTGAGAGAAGAATTACGTCATAATATTAATTTTCAGGAAACACCTATTTTACTTTCGTTTTCACGTATCAGCTGTGTGTTCATTTGTAAATTCCCACAAGGCTATAAATACATTTACAAAAATCCCATTATTGTTATCTAAATACAAAAACTAAATGTAAAGAAATAAAGAATGACAATCGACATTTTTATTAAAAGGAGGTTTTCAGTAATACTTATTAAAGATGTTCTTGGAGTAATTTGCACTTCTCATGACAATGCATGAGTGAACCACACTTTTTTTTACAGTATAGAGTCATCAAATTTGGCTATAATGTACCTCTGGGGATAGGTCACACAATATATACAAAAAATTGGCGTGACTCGCCTGCCAGTTCGGTAACTGCAGTGAACAGTGAACAAATCCTGTAGGATATTTTTTTCTTCCATAGAATTTTTTAAAATCATACAGAATTTTATGAAATCCAATAGGATAAAGTCATTATCCCGTAAGATATTTTTAATATCCAATGGGACATTTAAATCCTATCGGATATAGGAAAAAATATCTCCTATGGGATAAAATTAATCATATCTTACGGGGTTTTAAATCATGTAGGATTTTACACAAAGTATTAAATCCGATAGACTTTTTTTCATCCTATAGGATTATCATGATTATTTTTTTCTCCTAAGAAATGTATTTTGTCCTGTAGGATGTTTTCTCTCCCATAGGATAATTTTTCTTCTACCGGATTTTTTTTCTTTCCATTAGGATAAATTTTGTCCTCTAGGATACTTTGTTCTCCTTAGGATAAACTTTAAAATTTGTCCTGTAGGATTATTCAGTTTCCCCCCCATATGATAAAATTTGAATACGTTTTTATACGACTGCAAAGTATAAGGCGGTAAACAGAAATCTATGAAATTTAAACATAAGGTTTATGACCACAATATTAAAAGGATGGTTAGGGTTGATTTTGGGGGTTCTGGTTCCATCAGTTTAGCAAAAAGGGGCGCAAATGATAAGCATTTTTCTAGTTTCGAGACAATAACTTGTGGAATGGTGTTTATTTACAGCTTTACAGATGTACAAAAAAAAGTAAACTGATCACAAAAATACTGAACTCAGAGGAAATCCAATCGGAAAGTCCATAATCACATGGCAAAATCAAATGACAAAGGCACTGGCTACGGTTACATGGAAATGTAACAATAATAAAAATATTATTGTTACATTGGAGACTAAATGCCGGAATGCATGGTTGGGTAAGGACCTGTTTAATTACGAATGTAACAATAATTATAGAGGCTACGGTTACATTGCGTTATTGTTACATGAAAAAAGCAATGTACGATGGGACTAATAATATACAAAAATGTATGTACTAAATAATTAAAGTTGAGGACATTTATTACATAAAATTGAGAAAGGAAATGGTGAATATGTCAAAGCGACAACCACCCGACCATAGAGCAAACAACAGCCGAAGGCAACCAATGGGTCTTCAATGTAGCGAGAATTCCCGCACCCGTAGGTGTCCTTCAGCTGGCCCCTAAAATATGCATAATAGTACAGTGATAATGGACGTCATACTAAACTCCGAATTATACACAAGAAACTAAAAATTAAAATCATACAAGACTAACAAAGGCCAGCGGCTCCTGACTTGGGACAGGCGCAAAATTGCGGCGGGGTTAAACATGTTTATGAGATCTCAACCCTCCCCCTATACCTCTAGCCAATGTAGAAAAGTAAAAGAATAACAATACGCACATTAAAATTCAGTTCAAGAGAAGTCCGAGTCTGATGTCAAAAGATGTAACAAAAGAAAATAAATAAAATGACAATAATACATAAATAACAACAGACTACTAGCAGTTAACTGACATGCCAGCTCCAGACCTCAATTAAACTGATTGAAAGATTATGTCTTCATCATATGAATATCAGGTACAATCCCTCCCGTTAGGGGTTTAGTATCATACTATCATAAAATATATGAGAAGAACATAACCCGTGTCATGCCAACAACTGTTTTTTTAGAAATAAATGTGTTTAGTTCCGATGCAAAGACCCTATCAGTGAATCAATGTTAAAGCCAAAATATGCAATCTTTAATGACCTGACAACAGTATCGTAACTATATCCCCTTTTAATAAGTCTATTTAAAGGTTTTGTTAGTTTCTGAGGAGAATACTGACATTTTTGTGCTTTATAAAGAATATTTCCATAAAATTTTGGATGTGAAATACCTGAACGTATAAGATGTCTGCATGTTGAGTTATATTTACGAATTATTTCCTTATACCGGTGATAAAATTTAGTAAATGTTTTGACCAGTTTGTGATATCGAAAACCCTGGTGTAATAATTTTTCAGTAATACATAAATTTCTCTCGCTAAAATCTAATACATTGTTACATACACGAGCGAATCGTACAAGTTGAGATATATAAACACCATAAGATGGTGACAAGGGAACGTCACCATCTAAAAATGGATAATTAACAATAGGGAATGAAAAATCATCTCTTTTATCATAAATTTTTGTATTAAGCTTCCCGTTTATGATATAGATATCAAGATCGAGGAAAGGGCAGTGGTCATTGTTATCATTAGCTTTATTTAAAGTAAGTTCTACAGGATAAATTTCTTTAGTATACATACTGAAGTCGTCATTATTTAGAGCCAATATATCATCCAAATATCTAAAAGTATTGTTAAATTTTTGCATCAAATGTTGTTTTGATGGGTCTTTGCTAATTTTAGTCATAAATTGTAACTCATAACAATACAAAAACAGGTCCGCAATAAGTGGTGCACAGTTAGTCCCCATTGGAATTCCAATAACTTGACGATATACGGAATCTCCAAAGCGAACAAAAATGTTATCAAGTAAAAATTCAAGTGCATAAATAGTATCAAAGCATGTCCAATTGACATAGTTCTTTTGTTTATTGCTACTAAAAAATGATCTAAAAGAGTTTGAACATATGTACTCGCATTCCGACTTTTTAAATGCCCAGTTAATTAGGGATGTGAATTTTTTCTTAATAAGAATATGAGGCAAAGTGGTATATAGGGTAGAAAAATCAAAACTTTGAACAGATTCAAAATCACCAATATATGCATGCAATTTATCAAGTACTTCCAACGAGTTTTTGACACTCCAAAAGTAATTAATTCCACTTTTTTCAAAGGCCTTATTTGAACAATTTATTATCAGGTTTTTTATTGTACCGAGTGTACTAGTAAGTAAAACAGACAATTTAGTAGTTGAACAATGGCTGGAAGATGAAATAAATCTATATTTGTAAGGTTTTTTGTGCAGCTTCGGAAGCCAGTACATAGTTGGGACTTTCATTGTGTTTGGTTCTGCTTGTAAAGAAGTAGCTAAAAGTTTATGTTTGTTACAGATGTCGTTTTCTGAAAATGAAGTCAGTTGGAATGTTGGTGAATTCGTGATTTCCTTTTGCAGAACCTCTATATAAAATTTACGTCAAACAATAATGATATTATTAGCAGCTTTATCAGCCGGGACAAAAACAAATTCCTTGGCTAGTTCTGTTAGTTTATTTTTGATACGCGAAATAGGGTTTTTATAGTTTTTGTTGAGGGTAAAATGTTCTTTAAAATGTTGTATTCGAATATCAACTATCTTCATTACTGAATTAAAAAAAGAGTCCAAAGATTTTTTGTCAGCTTTTTCCCGTTTTACCCATTTCAAACAGTAGGCGCGGAGTGGGTCGTTGATGATATTACGACACTCATTCCAGTTAATAGTTGACGGGGGACGATATTTAGGTCCTTTACTGAGGAATGATTTTAACTCTCGGTCGCGAACGATGTTAAGGTCTCCTGTTATAACATGGGAAATTGGTCCATAGGTGTATTCTGAATTACTGCAATTACACGACATAGGTGTATTTTCAGTGATATTTACATCTTTACACAATTGGCTATAATTAAACACATATTTTCGGGTAGATTTCTTGTAAATATAACAAATGAGAGGGAGTTCAGTATTATCAAAATATCCAGGAATTTGGTCTTTAACAGAATGGTCGTTAAAAATACCGGCAATATTTACAAAATCAAAACCTTTATTGACATACTTTATTTTAATAAAATGTTTTTTATGATCTTCAGGGCGATCAATTTTTGGAAACAGTTTAGAATAACAATATGCCATTATAATTTGGACAATTTCATACTTAGGACTGTAATATGAAATTGTGTTGCAATCCTCTAAAATTTTATTTAATTTATTTATAGGTAAAGAACAAAGCTTGGTTAACAGATAATGTCTGCCGTTGTTTTTTGAAATGGATACATACATTTATAACATACAATTTATTTACTGTTATTTTTTATTTACAATGACAATTCTACAAATCCAGTAAGTTGTTTTTAAAGTCCGACACATTTTTGATGAGCGAAATTACGTCCTCCACGGATACGTGTACATACATAATTTCTTAGCATCTAAGTTACAGTTAGCAAACTTTGCTTTTGATTATCAATTTGCGTCAAGTTATAAAGCTGTATGAAATGTATGTCTTGATATTGTTTCAGTTTCGTTTAAAACGCATCCCAAGTTTTATTTTTTCACCATAAACAAAATTGGTCTAAAGTATAATGACAGTAATAAGAGTAGCCCAGCAAACACGTAACGTTTGTATAACGTTATGTTTTCGTTAGATTTACGTTATGTTAAGATGTAACGTTAAATTAACATTGTTAACCGTAACTGTATTATGACGTCGCCGTTTTTGGGTCCGTCGTAAAGGTTGCTAATTTATAAAATAGCGAGCCGCTCGAGAGGACGTTCCACTAAGGCAGTAGAAATGATAATG